>NW_025825212.1:10579-124409 GCF_002878395.1 Capsicum annuum | reverse complement strand
GATACAGTGTATGATTGACTACATAGAATGCATATTTAATCTTTTGTATACTGTTGGCATATTCTATCATTACCATGCTACTCGATTTTAAGTTGATGTGTAGTTTGATTTGTAATGACCCTTCAAGTCATTAGCCGTGTTCTTGCTTATCTTCACCAATAGAGCTCCTCCATAGTCATCCCAAGTCATTAATGACTTGCTGGAATTGATAGCTCGGTTACCTGACGATTCGTTTGATTTTTAGAACCACTATGGCTGCCGAGCAAAAACTTCAGTAAAATAATTTCGGATGAAAATTTTAATTGTGCTAGAAGCTATGTAATATTGATTTTAAGGTAGGTAGACCCTTAGTTCAGATCCCACAACACCCGAGCTCATTTCTACCCATTAGTTGAAAAGTAAAAAATTGGAATATATAGGTGTGGGACTCACAAATGGCCTAAATAAACTCGGATGGAAAATTTGACTTCACCAATGCGTCCAGAATATCAAATTTAGTAGAGTTACATAGTTCTTTTGCGAAAAAATGGAGTCCGAATGAGTCCGAGAGATCAAAAATAATTTTTGACCCTGCGAGCCCATTTAAACTTGTATAAAATGGCCCTTTTGGCTGATTTTTGAGACATTCTTCAGTATTTTGAAAACCCTAGTAGCCATAAATATTTGTTAAAAAAATGAGTCTTGTGGGTTGATTAGAAGCTTAGTAACTTGTGTAATCCAATTTTTTTCTACAAATCTAAGGTAAGATACCTTAAAATTACGTATTAATTTCTTAATTTCTAGACCAAAAAAACTAAAGTCTTTGAGGCTCAATTGTAGCCACAGATGTGATTGCTTTACTCAAATTTCTTGAGGGTTTTAGCTACCTAATGATATTTAGACTCTGGGTTGGTCTCGAAAACTCATTTTTCGAAGGTAGGACCAACTGGGGTTTGATATTTTTTGAAACCCATGGAACAATGGTACTATAATGGGTATTGTCATTCTTGTAGTAATGCTTAGATTGTATTATTGATAGCATTTCTTATGGAAGAGGAAGCTTCTCAGAAAGAAAAAAAAGCTCGTTGGTTCGTGAATTGCTTGGATTCAAGGTAGGTTAGGCTTACCCGTAGTCTAGATTGAGCTTGTTTGTATTGTAATCATTGATATCTTGCGAGATTGAGCGGAGAATTTAGACGATAGTTGATTAAATGGTGAACTTAAAATTTATTAATTGCTATAGGCGATGCATTTGTAAGGTATGATATTTGACCTTAGTCTAGGACCTTGGTTAGCTTAATTGTGGTCTCATGACTAGTGTGAGAACACTATAGTTGTTCTAAGTAGACATGAATGGTATACTTTTCTATCCTTAGGAGTGTACTGACCTATATAATGCCTAGATAGGAGATGACCTTGGTGTTGGGTTGACTTAGGAAGGATTCTTGAAGAGTCTTTCCCTATAAACCTAGAAATAATTGGTAAGCCCTTATGGTAAGGTATGGATGACTTAGCCTAATTCCGGGTAGAAGCTAGACACGTGTTAGTAAGCTTGGCATTATCGGAATTTAGAAGTGGGACTTGACCCACCTTAAGCTTGAACTAAGTAAATGCTTAGCCACCTAGATACGTGGTGATTGTCCAAGCTATATATATGTGTGTGTAGGAGTTGTGATGGTTGCACTCGATTATTGTATTATCTTGTGATCATGACTTGAATACCGTTGTTAAGTGATTTTTGTTCATGTTTGGTAAATAATCATGCTCTTATTGATACTCATATTACGTGTGAAGCTTATTAGTAAGGTAAAATGGTAAGTGTTATCCCACATCCCTACTTCTTTATATATTGTGAGCTTTTGTGTATGCTTATTTATTTGGCTATGCATGTGGATGTATTCGGAGAAATATATGATATTATGACGATGTTGGGTTCGAGTCCGAAGGAATATGGGACATTATGATGATGCCTGATGAAACTGAAGGAATATGTGATATTATAATGATGCCCGATTTGAGTTCGGAGGAATATGTCATATTATGATGATGCCCGATGAATTTGGAGGAATACATGATATTATGATGATGCCCAATTCGAGTCTGGAGGGAAGTGTGGTATTATGACGATGCTCAATGAATTTGGAGGAATATGTTGGTATTGTGATGATGCCTGGTGAATACGGAAGAGGTGAGAACATTATGATGCCTTGAGGGAAAAATTTACTTATATGCATTGATATTTGTAAGGTTAGGCCATGTGGGGACAACTGCCTATGTTCTTGAATTATGTGGTCTCTCTTGGTAAATTGTTATTCATTTCTTGTTCCAAATCACTATATAAGAGGTGTGGACCTTGTTGATGCTAAATTAGCTACTAGAGGAAATTTATGTCTAATATTGAGTTAAGACTTAGCGTTATGTATAAAATTGCTTAAAAATTTAAGGGCTAACCTAATATATATACTTGACTGGAATAAGAGGTTATATTATGAAATCTTTCCTATTAAGGTGGCTTATGTGATAACTAGCTACTTCTACAATATATGATTATTATTTGGAATCTAGAAACCTAGTAAACTAGTTGGTGGACTTTACTTGATTAAAATATGGAGACTATTCCTTAAGGTTGTGACATGCTTAGTGATGATGGATCTAGTATTGCATGACGGTTAGTTAAATTATCTCCTAACATGTGAAGTTGAGATGTCTTAGTTGATAACTCATGTCATGATGATGCTAGTTAAAGAATGGCCTTATGATATTTGAATAACCTATACTATGGGTGGTTTGTAGTTTTTCCCAACTTGATGACTAGTGATTTTGGAAAAATAAGGTTCATTAATATGGACTTTGCGGTATTTATCAATAAATTATAGAATTAATGATTACATGCCTATTCTATGATAATGTTGCTTTCTTTATGTTGAAATACGGTATGGGTATTTAGAAGTGGATTTCGGTAATGAGCTATGGTAGGGTTGTGCTACCGCGATTTTTGATAAATTGATGGAGTAGTTGTGCTTTACTGTATTATTGGTTGTATTCTTTGGTGTACTCTCCGGTGGTATAGGACGCAGTGATGAATTCTTGTTTGATATCCTTTTGTGTGCTCTCCGGTGGTATGTGATGCCGTGATGAGTTATTTATTGTGCTCTCTTTCGTGTACTTTCTGGCGGTATGAGAGGTCGTGGTAAGTTTTTGTGTTTATTATCTAAAGATGGTTGATGATAATTATAGCAAATAGATGTTTTGCTATTGTGTATATGGTTGTATGCTTTCGAAATGATACTCAGTTATTATAGTGATTATGGAGCATATTGAAATAGTATGACGTGTTATTGTTTGTAATACCCTGCATTTCGACCAAGAAAGTGAACTGTCATTCCTATGTGCGTACGCTCTAATTCCATCATTTATATTTAAATCCATGTGTCATGATCCTTCTCCTAGTGTATGAAGGGATTATAAGGTGAAAAGTGTTCATAAAAATCACTTGGAGCAAAGTTGAGCTAAGAGTCGTTCATTTATCCAAAGTTTGATATTTTATTCGACAAGGGTATACTTTGAACGTGTATAACTTTCGATACACATAGAATTTTGCAGCTCAAGACCCACCAAATTGTATATAATTGAATTAGCATTCCAATGATACCAATTTCGCTAAAATCCGATAACCGAGAAAAAAGTTATGGTATTTTCCGTGTGCGGTAGTAAGCCGATGCGATCTTGACGTGTGACATTGAGTATGCCCCAACACGAAATCAGACCCGAATCTAAAGTGGTTTTATGCGTTATTTCAATTCCTAAAGGGTTTAGGGGCGCTTTAGTCATATTCCCTCACCCAAATTTCATCCTAAAAGATCCCTAAACAATATTAGGTTACAAATAACGTTTCAACTCTCTAAGATCCCTAATTCATCTTTCAAGAACCCAAGAGGAGAAAACAACTAGGGTTTGGGCAATCAAGCTTAAAGGTCAAATCTTTTTGAAATTTCTTTGTGATTCTTCGCAATTAAGGTACGTAGGATTTTCCTAAACTACATGGGCATAAGAAAATTGTCTCAACAACATTTAAACATTGTGAAATCATGAGTTCATAAAGGGCTTTTGAAATTTCTGTTACAATTTTGCATTACGAATTCTTTAATGATATTATTGTTTTGGTCTTGAGGACTTTACCCTAAATTTGATTTGCAATCATGTATAAGTATATATATGTATATATATATATATATAGGTGTTTGATGAGTTGAGAGCATGAACTATTAGAAATCCCTCTCTTGATTATGGTTTAAATTAAAGAGGGGGTGTTTTACTTGGTGTTAAAGGTTAAAGATGTTTATTAAGAAGATTGCATGTTTTGTCACAAGTTTCATGACCACCACATATTCGTTGAAATGCTGAAAAAAATGATTTTTACATAATCTGATAAATGTTTGAAGTATGAATCTTTTGAATTGTTTGAAGTATGGTGGTCCAAGCTTTATGTTTTGAAAGAAGAGAATTTTTTATGATAATTATGGCTCAGAAGCTGACTTGCAAGTCTTAGTAAGACGATACCAAATCAGATGCCATGGTAAATTCAGAACAGAATACAAGTTTCATTTCATATTTCAGATTTTGAATTTAGACAGATGCATGTTTAGAAGAAGTTAAAAATGAGCACTAAGAGAGTTAGGTGGTTACCCAAAGTAGGCATGGGTCATATGATTCATTTCCCAAAATCATTTTTTATCGATACGGGTTTATTATTTCCCCACGAGGGATTATACGCTGGCCTAGTGCCCTGTGGCGTATTAGATTTAGTTACTTCAACCCTTGCGGCAAACTTGGGTTGGAGGCTTGGCCGTCGAGTTAATGGCGAATCCCATATTTTCCGTGGGAAACTTTTAGATATGTAGGGTGTACCTAGCTCAAAAGTAATACAAAGTATAGATTTGCATTGACAAGAGTGTTTTAAGCTCATTTGTGATAGCCGATGCATTTTAAACTATTTCATGCTTAACTTGTAATGACTTGCTCTCACCTATGTTATATATGTATAAATTTATGATTTTGGATTGCTCTACATACCAGTACATCTGTATTGACCCCCTATATTTTAGGATTCTGAGACAGTCCCGGAGTCCCGTTAAGCAGTAGATTGACTTATCACAAGTTTGTAGCTGGTGAGCCTCCCTTACTTCGGAAGGCCTGGATTAGAAGTTGTTATTTTTATTTCAATTTGATTCGTGGTCCAACTGGGGGCCTTATCCCAAATTTTAGATAAATGTCATTTTCAGTTGTTAGAGATTTCATAGATTGATGTTAGATGTTGTTAGAGGTTTATGGTTTCCATTTCATATTGTTCAATTGAATTATGATATTGACCATGATTCTGTATTATTTTATATTTCTGCATTTTCCTTCATATTATATGAAAGTGTGCATAATTTCTAGATAGAGAAGGGTTCTCAGGACTTCACAGTTTGGGATGACCATCACGGCTAGGGCCCTGGCTTGGGTCATGAAAAACTTGGTATCAAAGTACGGTTCATGGTCCTAGGGTATCTGCGAAATCGTGTCTAGTAGAGTCTTGCTTTTGGGTGTGTTGTGCACCACACTTATAATCAGGAGGCTACCGGGCATTTAGGAGTTATTTCTTATTCTTTCATACTCTAGTTCATGCTATAGAGTTGTCTGTAAGAAAGTTATCCAAATTCGTTCCTTGTTCTAATTTCATGGGCCATGCCTCACTATCGAGGCGATACAAGTCTAACAGTCTAGCTCCCCCAATGATGTGGTTCTCTCTGATTGAGTTATCCATAAAGTTATGAGATAGCACAAGGACTTGAGAGGAGTACATTAGTGATTCAAGGTGTATTGATTTGAGTGTATGCCTTTATTCTGATGAAATCGTGGTTTCTAGCCAGAGGTACAAAGTCTATTCAGTCTCCTTTCAAAATTCTTATTGAAGATATCTTCTATGAGGGTAATGATGTGTAGCAGAATGTTGAAACTGTATTTCCACCTGAGTAGTAGTATATGTTAAAGTGTCATGATCTATTGGTAGTAAGATGGCCCATAAGTTAGTTGTATGAAGTAACTAGTTTAGAAGTTTGAGTGGGGGTGATTTTTGCATAAAGAAGCTAGTTTTAGTTGCATAACCCTTGATTGAGGGATGAGTTGCCTTTTAATAGTAAGTAACTAATGTTGTAGTAATATGTGTAGATTGTATGGTAGTAAGTGAAAGAAGTGGCTAGCTACAATTACTAGTTATACAAAATAGGGAAGGAGCCTAGAGTGGATGGTGATGATTGTTATATGAATCCGTTATAGGTTGTGAATGGAAAGGGTTAAAATAGCAAAGAAGTTATAAGTATAGACGCATTGCAGTATATGAAATTTCAAAGGTAGTTGTGACGTATGCATGGGTAAGTAACTATGATGTGAGAAAGTGGAATATGTTGATAAGATTGTAATAGGTTATATTATAAGACTTAGACCATCTATTCTTAGTTAGTTACTTTAGTGCCCTTGATTTTCTTTTCTCTAGTAGTTATAATCTAGTATTTCATGTGAGAAGGTATATAGTGGATGTTGAGTTGTAATGGTGATGTCATGGAGGGGTTGTGGTTGCAGGTAGTAGTTAAGTGAAGTGAAATATTTGGGTTGATTTCCCATTTGATGGACTAGTAGGTTATATGGCATGCTTTACCAGTGGTATATCATTAATGATAGACAATAGGCTAGAACTTTAGATGTGGAATATAGTAGTGAGAATAGTAGTTCGAGATTGATAATGCATGTTTTGTGGGAATGAATTAGTTGGTTTGGTGTAGTGTTCGAAATAGCCTAGGTTGGAGACTAGCAGAATAGAAGTGGCCAATTGCAATATGTATATGGTCATGAGGACTAGTGTTAAAAAATGATGAATTGTTATCAATAAATATTTATGGCTACTAGGGTTTTCAAAATGCTGAAGAATGTCTCAAAAATCGACCAAAGGGCCTTTTTGTATAAGTTTAAATGGGCCCGCTGGATCAAAACTTGTTTTTGACCTCCTGGACTCATTCGAACTCCGTCTTTTGCAAACAAACTATGTATTCCCACTAAATTCGATATTCCAGACACATTGGTAAAGTCATATTTTTCATTTGAGGTCATTTAGGCCAGTTGTGTGTCCCACACCCATATATTCTAATTTTTGACTTTTCGACTAATGGGTCAAAATGTGCTCGGGTGCTGTGGGATCCAAACCAAGGTTCTATCTACCTTAAAATCAATATTATATAGATGCTGGCGCAGTTGAAATTTGCATCCGAAATTATTTTTCTAAAGTTTTCGCTCTATAGCCGTTTGGAATCGACAGACTTCAAATTGGACAAGTGGTTCTAAAAATCAAATGAATCATCAGATAACCGAACTATCAAATCCAGTAAGTCACTAATGACTTGGGATGGCTATGGAGAAGCTCTATTGGAGAAGATAAGAAATAACATGGCTAATGACCTGAAGGGTCATTACAACATCTACTACTAAGGAACTTTTGTCCCCAAAAGTTAATGATGAGGAAATACTTGAAGTCTCGAACAAGTGAGGATGCTGGGCTCGCATCTCGCTCTCTAACTCCTAAGTGGAATCCTCCACTAGGCATTGCCTCTACTGAACGTTAACTTCAGGAATCCCTCTATTATGCAACTGCCTCACATCACTATCCAAAATAAGCATGGGCTCCTCTACAAAGGCCTATTGCCCATCTAATTGGACTGAGTCCTACTTTAGCATATGGGAAGGGTCAGGAATATGCTTTTGCAGCATAGAGACATGGCAAACTAGATGAATAGTGGCCAAGTATGGAGGTAAATTTAACTTATAGGCCACCTCGCCAACTACACGAAAAATCTCAAAAGGGCCAAAGTAGATATACACAACATACAAACAGAATGTAAACTACACCCAAGAGCCTAGAAATCATATAATAAGTCAATGAGAATAATAAATGAAAACCATCCTATTCATATCCAAGAGTCTAACATAATAAGACTAAAGAAGTATCAGGGTGAACTATCTTATCCCAACTACATTTAATATACATCAATGCTATACTATATATCCTAGGTATATATACGAATAAGGAGAGAAAGAAAGATATATAGTAATATACAAGGCGAAGTAACGACTATACAAAATGAACAGCGAAGGAAGGGATATACGGTAGCACCATATCTTCATATAGCTAGATATATATATAAATATTTATACATATAAACATGAGGTCATCTCAAAGCATAACCTATATCATCATATTCTCAATCAAGATGTCATTATAACACTTATTAGGATTTAAATACTATCATACTCGAGATTTCTAATCACATGGCTAGACATGATATAATTATGAATAATAATGCAATCATAAGATAGGGGAGGCTGAAAACGTACCTTAAATCTTGATATCGAATCAATGACCAATCTATCATAAGATAGCCATAATAGTGATCCTAACAATGATAAAAAAAATATCAATAACGATGTGAATAACCGGCTACTCCGTGCAACAAAATACCTAACCGAGTCTATGAGTACCCCTACCTTCCCAAAATTAGAAGGTTCAATCAACACACAACAACATAGAGCATATTCTTCACCCAAATTCATGCAACCGTACTATACAAACTAATAGATATAGGCGCATACTAGTGATAAGCGATGCACATGTAGGGATGAATGCAAGGTACACAATCAATATCACAACTCATCATAACTGTCATCATCATGATCATTATTATTGCAATCAACCTCCATCCTTGCTGGGTATCAACGTATCATCATAATATCCTCCGGCCATGTCGGGTATCAATATAATTAGAATAGCATCCTTCGGCTATGTCGGGTATAATATCATCACAATAGTATACTTCGACCTTGCTAGGTATAATATCATTACAATAGTATCCTCCGGCCTTGCCGGGTATCAATATAGTCACAATAGTATCCTCCGGCCTTGTCAGGTATCAATATCATCACAATAGTATCCTTCGATCTTGCCGGATATCAATATCATCACAATAGTATCCTCCGGCCTTATCAGGTATCAATATCATCACAATAGTATCCTCCGACCTAGCCGGATATCAATATCATCACAATAGTATCCTCCAGCTTTGTCAGGTATCAATATCATCATAATAGTATCCTCCAGCCTTGCCGGGTATCAATATCATCATCATAGTATCCTCCAGCCTTGTCGGGTATCAATATCATCACAATAGTATCCTTCGGCCTTGTCGGGTATCAATATTATCACAATAGTATCCTCCGGTCTTATTGGATATCAATATCATACAATAACCTTTATAGAATAACATATACTAATATATAATCATGAACATAATTGTATCACCATATAGTATCTATCTAGACAATACTTCCCAACTACTCATTATTAGCTAATCAATGTTATTAGTAATGAAACCACTAGTTCGCTCGTCATCACGTGACCTCTAGTTATTTGCCTAAACATTATCCTTATTCAGGGGATAGCAATTAACCATTATTCATTAAATAGCCAACATTTAACATCTAGCTAAAGTTCATCACTAGACCATAATCGCCATTTATCCACCATTCATCATTATCAACTACTCATCCTATATTTGTTAATTATTACTAGACAACACATTTCTATTTATCACCAAATCATCTTTTATTAACTGACATCATTCATTAACTAACCATCATTAACGAACTAATCCTCACTGAACTATTCATTAATCAACTATTTAGAAAATATTCTACGTTATTAACTAAACACCTCTTTATTTCCGACATCAGTTATTATCTAGCCTCATTAATACATAACACCTCACTTGACAACTAATCGACATTATAAACTTAGTCATCAATATCACTAATATTCACCTATGCTAAACCCGACATCATCATCACCCACGCATTATCCATCGATAGCTACCATATTTCAACTAAGCAAGACTCATTAACTAATAAATTTGATCCAACCCACCAAGTGTTATAGTCTCCTACAAGAAAACTAACCACCACATAGCGTAATCCTCAATTAAGTAAAACAATCATAAGATCATATTTCATCTAGAATCACATAAGTTTCCGATATAATAATCATGAATATACCAAATCTATGCATGCCATCACCAATATTCAATAAATAAAGTCATAAGCAACATAACACATCTTCCTCCATCCCATATCGGAGAGATGAGTATACAAATATATACATATTTATATTCCTAAACTATAATCACATCATTTATGATGATAAACAATTCTCAAATATTCAATCAATATCATAACACAGCCCTTGGCCCATTAATTTATCTGAAATAATCATAAAATCATAATCACGACCTTAGGCACACACATATCCGAAACTCATATCAATAATCATATATATAAGTCGTAGCATATCCCTAATCATCTCACATATAGGTGGCATAATATTGATAAGCATGTCATCATCTCTCACACAAGATGCATCTCACATCTAAGAGGAATAATAAAGTTAGATGATACACCCAAATTACACCTCTCTTACGAGAGAGTAAGCGGTCGTTGTCAAATATATAATCCAACTAGGTTAGGCTCCAGTCCCACAGGGAATATGGTGTTAATTAAGTTGTATGCAGATTAGTTGACTTTTAATCTTTCGTTTCCATAAAATAAATAGGAGGGATTTGATTCAGTTCACAAATTGATGGTTTTGGCTTAACAAGATGAAATACGTGTAGTAGTATTAAAATTCAGAGAAATAGCAAGCTAGGGTTATGTTCACCTTGTAGTTTTCAATACTTTCTAACTATGGGCTTTACAAATTCATACATGCATCGTGTTTACAGATAAATGTATTGTATTTAATAACATAATCCTAGTGTTTCTCAACTATCAAGGACTAATTCACTTTAGTTCTCTCGAATCAAAAGCGTTTACCAAAAACATACAAAATCTCCAAGTAGTTAATCCTACTAAGGCATTAACATGTGAAATAAGGGTTGGTAATCCTATTTTCTTGTCACTACTCTCTTTTCCGAATATCAACCTTTCTTTCAAACAAGTTGTGTTTTAAGGCATATCCTCTATGTTTGCAACCACGAGAATTAAAGATAAGCGAAGAGAGTATGATGTAAACAAATCAATAATGAATTTAAAACCCAAAGTAATAGATTGTATGCTACAAGGCTTCCATGACCCTAACTAATAAACTTAGCTACTCATGAATAAAACAGAAATCACAATAGAAATATTCATCATACCAAAAATAAGAAGACGATCTTAGTGTGCGAATAGTGAAAATAAGAGAGAAAAACGTTTCTTTCTTTCTCCTCAAGCTAAGCTGCCTTTCTCCTCTCTCCCAATAATATAGAATAATTCAATAATGCATAAAAATTCAGCATTAAGATTTTTAATAATCTTTTCTCTCATAATTGCCTTCTAAGTCCTGGAACTAATTATAAATAATAAACTAGTTTTGGACATAGTTTCTAGGCACCACATTTGGTCCAGGCTGCTACTTTCTATTGTGTCATATGCCATCCGCATTTCGTAGTCCCATTATGTCTTCATCTACCTCATTAATACCTGAAATTATGCTAATCACATTGTTTAGCTCAATTACATAGAAGTAGAGTAAAAACATAAGAAACTAGGCATTTTTTTCTCTAAACTTAGCTAAAACATGGATAAGTTATGGTGCTTTGGCGTATAAACACATCTAAGATCACCACCCACACTTAAAGCTTTATTCGTCCTCGAACAACATATCCATTTATGCATACTAAAAAAGCCTTAGCACCCAAAAGGAAGATAAGATGTTCAAATAAGCTCACACAACAATTATGAACAAAAAGTAGATTCAGGAATCATTACTAGAGACAACCTACCCTCAAGAATAGACTCATTAAGTTGGCAATTTCATGCATGCCATTTAAATAAAGAAATCATATAAATTACCCAACCTTCATCAACCATGTTCCTTCACCACAAGAAAGTTACCCATAATCACTCTCAATCATGCAATTTCTAACAAAATGGGTACAAGAATTAAGTTGCGTTCACTCTCACAAAGAATTCTCAAATCACAACGGATGACCATATGCTTGCCCTTAGTGTAATACTTCACTAATATCAGAATGCCAAGATTAGGATCAAATAGGTCTTTTACAGGTTGTAATGCAGGCTAAAGGATGGGTAGGAACTATTTTGGCCAGAAATAGTGACTATCTTCCCTAAGAACTTTAATACACTACATTATGCAATTAAGACCAATCTCTAACAACCAACTTCAACTTCTGCTATCTTCACAGATCTGTTTTTCACCCCAACTCGTTAAGATCAATTAATAACACTATGGTGGGAGTATGCAACCCTTTCAAATAAATTTTTTTACACCCTTTTCACGTTACGAACCTCTATAATAGCCACCCTCAACTTAACCGATTTGCCTTAGTTGAGGTGCATAATGTCCAAAAAGGACTTGGGCCAAAACAGGTTCATTGTAATATGTTCGGGATAAAATTTGACACTTTTTTTTAAAAATTTTTGCTACTCCCAACCAAATCAATTTCACACGCCAATAACTAGACTTTGGGACATCAATTTCACCTTTTTCCTCTAATTGTCAAACTCTTAACTCAAATTGATTTTACATTAAAGCGCTTAGGAGCTTTTGGATCAAATTACGGTCTATTAAAGAATGGAATAGGCTACATATGGGGATAACAAAAGAACAAGCTAAAGGCTCAACGGGCCTAGCTAAGATAATGTACAAAGGTAGGTCAAAAGAAGATATGAACAATGGCTATCGAAGAAATGCCTAAATCATCTCCCAAACTCACAATCTATATTTTTCTTTGCATACACACCAGGTAAGTTCTAGCATCAGTTGCAATAAAGAATATACAAAAGTCTTACACACTCCTGGCACATGGTAAACTCAATTAAGAGCATTATAAATTCTCAACCCAACAATTACATGAATTCAAATAAAACCAACAATCACAACAAGAGTCACAACTAAAGCCTAGGTGTTTAAAACATAATGATCCATCACATACTTATGTTATAATGTCATGTGATCCACAAGAATAGTTACATGCAATTAAATGACTAATTTTCTCTTAAGACGATCATCATCCATCCATCATCGAGAAAAGCACCTAATTATGACTAAATAGAATAAACATCTAACAAGAAACAAAATAAACAAAATAACTAATCCTATCATAGAAGAATGCTAAGGAAAAGGTACTATTTTCTTACAAAATAAGAAGCAAAGTAACTAGCCACCCCACACTCAATCTCAGCACTGTCCCCAGTACAAGTAACAAGATAAAGAACCTGGCTAGTAGTACTCCTTATCCACATTAGGAGTCATGCCACCTGCATTGAGATCATCATTAGATCTATTTTTCTTGTGTTCATCATATCATCCATGTCAGCCACACATAATGAAATTAACTTCAATTAAGATGGGGATGGTGAAGTCACCACGCCACACTTAATTCGTTAGTATAAACCAATTAAGTGTTTTTATTAGGTACTCAGACTTCACCGACATATACTTTGACATGGTGCATCAACATTAGTCAAAATACAATTCATTCACTTCCATTCCCCTAATTCTATTTCAATGAAGCACTTTTTGAACAGAATTATGCTCTATACTTTCAACTATACAAAGATATACAAAACACCATCACTTTCACAACACCGCCATGGCAAGAATTTAATTCATAATCCTTAAGAAATCAATTAACTATAACATAGAGTCATAATAAATAAGGATTAAGAAAGTAAAACTTACCTTGAAGATGGAAGACCAGTGAAGGACAAAGAGAATGGTAAGAGCTCAATATTGTACGGCTTAAGGGTGAAATAAGGATGAATTTGGGAATTTAAGGTGTGAAGTTTATTTAAAGAATGAAATATCGGTCGGGTTGACCCAAATGGATTCTAAGTATATTTGGCTAAGTGTGCAACGCACTCCTACTTGCATACTTTTCAGTGTGCGGCATATTGTTTATAGCATTGTTGAGGCAGTAGGCATTTACGAAGAAGAGTGCGACGCATAACCTATCGCACATATTTAGGTGTGTGGTGCAGAGGTTCTCACACACTTGAGGCAGTGAGCCTATGCGAAGAGATGTATGGTGCAAAATTCACAGCATAGTTTAAAGTGTGCGACACACTCCTAATCGCATACATGAAAGTGTACGACGCATACATGCCTTCATTTTGCCTGAATTGAAGAATTTCACTTATGCTAAGTGCCAAATGATGTCCTTGCCATAATTCATGCAAAATAAATAAGCATCACACTCAGTAGTGTACTTAAAATCTGACACTATGCACAACATTCTCCATATGGGGCAGTGGGAAAGTTTCATAACCACCACATACCTCATTAAAAGTCACAAAATAAAGTCGCACAGCAAAACTTTTTTAGGTCGGATTAACATAATTCGAGGCACGAATCTAATGTGAATCATACTTAAGCCTTACATATTTGACCACTCCAATTTACCACTATTGATATGGCTCAATTCCAAATCAAATTTGGTACTAATCTCCTCCTTAGTACTTCATGCACCTACCCTTAATAAAAAATAACAAAAATGATTAGAAGGATGGGTTGCCTCCCACCAAGCACCGTAGTTTTGATCGTGGATCGACTCTTATTTTTGCATTTTTTTGACATGATAAAATGAAAATAAATCTTTGGTTGCCTCTCATGTAGCACCTGATTTAACGTCGCGGCATGACTCAATTATCTTGACTACTTAGACATTGTCAAGATACATTGATGATACTATTTGTACCTCATTTGTTGGATCAAGACAATGCTTTATTCCTAGTCCAACCACTTTGAAGTCACTCACATCCTTGTTTGCAAGTTCAACCAAACCAGCTATGGTATCCACAGTAGATCTATCCTTAACTGGTGCATCTCTCTCATCTAAGTATAATACATCAACAATTGAGAAGACACTCATCTCCTTTTGTTGTTTCTTAGACCGACTTACTTCAAAACTAATTTCTTTCTCATTGAGCCTAAATTTTAGCACATTCAGCTCCGTGTCAACCAACACTCTCCCAGTTGCTAAGAATGGCCTACCCAAAATTATGGGTAGTTCAAAGTCCAATTCTCAATTAAGAATTACAAAGTCGGCAGGAAATATAAAATCCGCAACTTTTGTAAGTACATCATGTAGAATCTCAATCAGCCTTTTTACCAATCTATCCGCTATTTGAACCCGCATATTAGTAGGCGTAGGATCTCCCAAACCTAGTTTCTTGAAAACCGTCAGTGGCATAAGATTTATACTTACCTCAAGATCACAAAGGGCCTTTTCAAACTTTAGCAATCCAATTGTACATAAAACAGTAAATGCTCCCGGATCAGCTTTCTTCTGGACAATAAATCTTGTAGAAATAGCACTACAATGATGAAGATTGTCTACCGTTTCATAGCTCACAGTCCGTTTCTTTGTCAACAGGTCTTTCATAAACTTAGCATATCTGGGTATCTGTTCTAGTGCTTCAACTAAGGGCACATTCACTGTCAACTGCTTCAACATAGCCATGAATTTGCTAAACTTGCCATCATCTTCTTTCTTCTATAACCATTATGGAAATGGGGGTGGTGGCCATGGGATTTCAGTTGGAACAACTTCTACCTCTTTTTTTATGCCTTGCTCCATATCACTAATTTATTTATGCTTAGGTGGCTGTTCCATTTCTGCACTCTTCTTTTCTAAACCTCTTAACTTAACAGGCACCACTGGAGATTCATCAACTATCTCCCAATCTATTTTGACCTTATTAGTATAAGAGGATGCTCCCAAACCTGGACTAGATTACATCTTACCGCTCCTAGTGGTAATGGCCATACATGATCCATCAGTCCTCAGATTCTGAACTGTATCACTTGGTAGAGTCCCATTCTGTCTTTGGTTGAATATTGCAGATAATTGGCTCATCTGCTGCTCCAGTTGTTTAATAGAAATTAAGTGAGAATTTATTAGTTGACTCATGGAAGATATGTCACTCTTCATGGTAGTCACCCCAGAATTGGTCGCCTCAACTCCCTTTAATAGTTTCTCCATCATGTCCTCCATGGATAATTTTTCCTGAACTGGTGGTAGTATTATCACGGCTTCCAGGAGGCATATATAGTCAACTCCTGTCACTTTTATTCTTTTAATATCCTTTATGGTTCCAACCTTGGTTTCCTTGACCACCGGTCAGAAAACCCCCCTGGTTATGTAAGTAGTTAGCCTCTTCCTGGATGTTTGATTCAGCTCCCTTACCATGGGACCCCATAACTTTTATGTTTTCTATATTCCCTACTAGTAAATATTTCATGAGTAGATCCATCTGGATTTTCATGTGAGCCATATCCTGATCACACTTCTCTTCTCTCCTATGCTGCTCTACTGATATTACATTAGACCCAGTATTACTTGCTACTACCAAATCTCTAGTATGCCAAGCTCTACTTGTTTTAGTAATTCTTTCAAATATGTCCGCAGCCTCAGTAAAGGTGAGCTCCATAAAAGCTCCTTCTACAGCATTATCCACTACTGGCTTTGTAAGTGAGCTTAAAGCTCTGTAGAATATTTCCATCAAGTGTTTGTCAGTCTCTTATGGTTTGGGCATTGAGTCAACTTCTTTTTAAACCTCGCCCAAGTCTCATGCAAAGCTTCATTGGCCAATTTCCTAAAGTTGCTAATCCCATCCCTCAACTGTAACATTCTGGAGGGTGGAAAGAACCTTTCTAGGAAAGCTCATTTCAATTGCCTCCAATTTGTTATAGAATCAGGAGTCAGCTCATTCAACCACATCGTTGCCTCTCCAGACAGAGATAGCGGAAAAAATCTTAGACGAATAGCATTTTGTCCCACTCCAGGATTATCAAATGACTTACAAATACTGATGAAATTCACCAAATGTAGATTTGGATCATCACCAGGTAATCCACCAAATAATCCTTTCAGATTCAGTAGTTGGATCATAGTACTAGTGATGTTGAATTTCACCCTAGGAGCTAGTGGCAGTAGAATGATTTCCCCTGTAGATCCAGTTCCATCTAAATCATCCTCATCATTGTGAACATCAAACTGTGTAGATTGGCAGTTTGGTCTTCCTCTGAATGAATGATTTCGATATACAAGTGCAACTACCCTTGCTGCACGCCTCCTATTAGCTAGGTCAATTAAATCATCATCTCCCAGGTCCTCTTCATCTAGGTTAGGTACCCGACCTGGGTTATCTGCATTCTATAGATTTAATTAAGCATTAGCCAACGCGGCAAATCTTTCAACTTCCTATTGGTTAGCCATTCTTTCAATGCGATGAGGTTCAGGATTGAAAGGTAATAATGGTTATCCTAAACTTCCGGTTTGTGGCATAAACAACAATGACCCTATAACAAACAAAAACAACAAATAACGTAAAATAAGAAAACTTGACTAACAGTCAATTAACACACATAAACTCAATTGACAACTGCATTCCTCGGAAATGGTGCCAAAATTTGACACGCCTAAATTACACTTCTCTTACAAGAGAGTAAGCGGTCGTTGTCAAATATATAACCCAACTAGGTTAGGGTCGAATCCCACAGGGAATATGGTATTAATTAAGTTGTATGCAGATTAGTTGACTTTTAATCATTCATTTTCGTAAAATAAATAGGAGGGATTTGATTCAGTTCACAAATTAATGGTTTTGGTTTAACAAGATGAAATACGTGTAGTAGTATTAAAATTTAGAGAAATAGCAAGCTAGGATTATGTTCACCTTGTAGTTTTCAATACTTTCTAACTATGGGCTTTACGAATTCATACATCCATCATGCTTACAGAGAAACGTATTGTATTTAATAGCATAATCCTAGTGTTTCTCAACCATCAAAGACTAATTCACTATAGTTCTCTCGAAACAAAAGCGTTTACCAAAAATAATATGAAATCTCTAAGTAGCTAATCTTGCTAAGGCATTAACATATGAAATAGGGGTTGGTAATCCTATTTTCTTGTCACTACTCTCTTTTTCGAACATCAACCTTTCTTTCGAATAAGTTGTGTTTTAAGGCATATCCTCTATGTTTGCAACCACGAGAACTCAAGATAAGCGAAGAGAGTATGATGTAAACAAATAAATGCATAATGAATTTAAAACCCAAAGTAATAGATTGTATGCTACAAGGCTTCCATAACCCTAACTTATAAACTTAACTACTCATGAATAAAATAGAAATCACAATAGAGATATTCATCATACCAAAAACTAGAAGACGATCTTGGTGTGCGAATAGTGAAAATAAGAGAGGAAAACATTTCTCTCTCTCTCCTCAAGCTAAGCCACCTTTCTCCTCTCTCCCAATAATACATAATAATTCAATAATGAATAAAAATTCAGCTTTAAGCTTTTTAATAACCTTTTCTCTCATAATTTCCTTCTAAGTCCTTGAACTAATTATAAATGATAAACTAGTCTTGGACATAGTTTCAAGGCGCCACATTTGGTCCTGGTTGCTACTCTCTCTTGTGTCATATTCCATCCGCATTCCATAGTCCCATTATGTCTTCATCTACCTCATTAATACCTGAAATCATGCTAATCACACCGGTTAGCTAAATTTCATAGAAGTAGAGTAAAAACATAAGAAACTAGGCATTTTGTTCTCTAAACTTAGCTAAAACATGGATAAGTTATGGTGCTTAGGTGTATAAATACACCCAAGATCATTAGACATGTAATTATCTATAGGATATCATATATCAATAGCTCATACATGATGATAACGAGGAATATCACTTTTCTAGGCCAATTTACATATTCAAGAGGAACATCGTCTCTATAGGACCAACAATCATGACAAAAGGAAATAGCAACTCTATGGGCCAATCATCAATTCTAAGAGGAAATAACATCTCTATAGGCCAATCCAAGTGTAAGAGGAAATAACAACTCTATAGGACAATCATCAAGTCTAAGAGGAAATAGCATCTCTATAGTCCAATCATCAAGTCTAAGAGGAAATAACATCTCTATAGGCCACATAACGTATCTAGGAGGAATATCATTTCTAAATGCCCAATATCACTTCCACAAGGAGTATCATAACCATAACCCAAAATCCACAATCCGAAAACATCAATACAAGTTATCAAGTTACGAATAACCTTATTCTAAGGTTTACTAGCCTCATCTATGTCTAACATCCACAACATATCCATAGGACTTAACATAAGCTTAGTCTTAAGTGGGCCGAATGATCCAACTTCTAATCCATAATTTTCATAATTAGGCATACTATACCCCAAATTAGGATAAGGTATCTAGTTCATCTTCTAGATGCAAAGTAAGCCACATACAAGCCTAAGATAGGAACTTCAACTAGAAATAAGGGAACTTAAGTCAATTCTACCCAAATTACGATTCCAAGAATACCGCACTATCCCAATAAGATAAAATATACTAATCATGCTTCTAACACTAAAACGATATCTATAATCTAGAAATATATCAAATCTATGCTATAATTTAATCTAAACTAGGGAGAAGGCAATATGAGTCTACAAGGTTATAAACATAGTATCTTATGGGTCCAAGACCCTCATCTAATTTTCCAAAACATCAATAATCAAGGATAAGCTAGCTTACTCATAATTAATACTAACATCCATATTCACACACAACATATATCACACATCATCTATAGAGAAAAGTAGAAAGAAGCTTACCTCAAGGACAAACCGCAAAACCTCACTTCATGTACCACATGCTTGTCTTCACTTTAAAATCCTTAAACTATCATCACACTATCAAAACCATAATATACTTATTAATACGAGTCTAATGATACCCATATTGTACTATTGCGCCTCGGACCCAAAAATAACACCAAAATCACAAGTGGGTCCCACATATGGGAATGAGTTTTCGAGGCCAAGGCAACATTCACATATGAACAAGGAATCATAATCCTCAAAGAATGGGTGAAAATTAAGCATACTTTGGGCTAAAATCAAACCCTAAGCTAAAATAGGGTTTTGGGTCCAAATGGAGAAGTTCAAGCATGAATTTAAGAAATTCTTACCTTAATCTTGAAGATAATCGTGATACAAGATGATAGTTAAGCTCCCAAGTCACCCCCCATGAGCAATTTTGAGTTATTGAAAATATACTACAAACCAACTCAGACTCTTAGCATGATATGAATGAGAAAAAATAAAGGACTCCTAAGAATGTCACACAGCCTCTCAAATATAGGAAATAGATGTCAACATTCCAATCTGCAGGACTCTATTAAACACTTGCTCTTGTACCAGTAATATCGGTAAAATCTAGGCTCTGATACTAATTTATCACAACCCGATTTTCGAGTCATGATGGCACCTACCATAACCCACCAGTAGGTAAGACGACACCTTAACCCAGAGCTAATACAATGGGTTACCTTGGTAAAAATGTCCAACATGGACCCTATGAAGTCACACAATATAACAACAACATTCCACAAATGAAATGAATAACATTAAAATACCAATCCCATGACCTGATAGTATAAGTATAAGAGCAACTCTAAATCCGACAATAGAAATTACAATTCAAAGTCTGGAAAATTAAATAGTCTTATACAATTGTCTCAAATATAAAAGACAAGTAAAGATAGAAGGGCAAGAGGGAAAATCAAACTCCAAGAGCTCACCTTATCTCCTAAAGATTAACACGGCATGATCTCGATTCAACGATGGAAACTAGAACTTCGGTCTGCACCAAAAAGGTACTGAAGTGTAGTATGAGTACCAAAACACGGGTACTCAGTAAGTATCATCGGCTGACTAAGCTCAAATATAATGTAAAGACGATATAAAGTAAGACAATGATCTTAAATTCAAAGGGAAGGATCGAACCTGAATCTACTTTGATACCATTATACTAACATCTATACTACTAAAGCAATGTCACAATCCAAGCTAGGGCCCTAGTCGTGATGGGCATCCCAAACCGTGAACGCCCAAGCGCCCTTCTCTTTCTGGAAATGATGCACACTTTCATATAATATAAAGGAAAATGTGGAAATATAAAACAATACAGAATCATGGTCAATATCATAATTCAAGTGAAAAATCTGTAATGGAAACCAAAAACCTCTAACAATGTCTAACATCAGTTTGTGAAATCTCTAACAACTAAAAATAACATTTATCTAAAATCTAGGACAAGTCCCCCAACCGGACCATGAATCAAAATGAAATAACAATAACAAGTTCTAATCCAAGACCTCTGAAGTAAGGGAGGCTCACCAGGTGCAAACTTCTGACAAGTCAATCTACTGCTTAACGGAACCCCAGGACTGTATTTCAGAATTCTGAGATATAGGTGGTCAATATAGATGTACTAGTATGCAGAGCAATCCAAAATAATGAATTTATACATATATAACATAGGTGAGATCAAGTAATAAAATGTTATGTATGAAATAGTTTAAAATACATGGTCCATCACGAATGATCTTAAAAAAATCTTATCAATGCAAATCTATACTTTGTATTCCTTCTGAGCGAGGTGGTACACCTTACATATCTGAAAGTTTCCCACGGGAAAAATGGGATCCGCCATTAACTTGGCAGCCAAGCCCCCAACCTAAGTTTTCCTCATGGGTTGAAGTATCTGAATTTGATTCGCCAGAGGGAACTAGGCCAGCATATAATCCCTCATAGAGAAATAATAAACTCGTATCGGTAAAACACGATTTCGAGAAATAAATCATATGACCCGCGCCTACTTCGGATAACCACCTAACTCTCTTAGTGCCCATTTTAACCTGTTCTAAATATGCATCGGTCTGAATTCAAAATATGAAATCTGAAATGAAATCTATATTCTGTTCTGAGTTTACCATGGCCTTAACTGATTTGGTATTGTCATACCAAGACTTGTAAGTCATGCTTCTGAGCCATATTATCATAAAGAATTCTTTTCTTTCAAAACATAATGCTTGGACCACCATACTTCAAATAATTCAAAAGATTCATACTTCAAACATTTATCAGATCATGTAAAAATCATTCTTTTCAGTATTTCAACAAATATGTGGTGGTCATGAAACTTGCGACAAAACATGCAATCTTCTTAATAAACATCTTTAACCTTTAACACCAAGTAAAACACACCCTCTTTAATTTAAAACTATAATCAAGTCACAAATAATAATCAAGACATTTATATCATGCTTCCAACAATGCATTCCAAGTAAATTATATCTTACAAAAACAAGAAAGCTTGTAAACAAGAGAGGGGTTTCTAATAGTTCATGCTCTCAATTCATCATTCAAACTCATCAAACACCCATATATATATATCCTTATACATGATTGCAAATCAAATTTAGGGGAAAGGCCTCAAGACCAAAACAATAATATCATTAAAGAATTCGTAATGCAAAATTATAATAGAAATTTCAAAACCCCTTCATGAGTTCATGATTTCACAATGTTTAAATGTTGTTGAGATAATTTTCTTATGCCCATGTAGTTTAGGAAAATCCCACGTACCTTAATTGTGAAGAATCACGAAGAATTTTTTTTTAAAAAAATTGACCTTTAAGCTTGATTGCCCAAATCCTAGTTGTTTTCTCCTCTTGGGTTCTTGAAAGATGAATTAGGGATCTTAGAGAGTTGAAACGTTATTTGTGACCTAATATCATTTATGGATATTTAGGAATGAAATTTGGGTGAGAGAATATGACTAAAGTGCCCCTAGACCCTTTAGGAATTGAAATAATGCATAAAACCACTTTATATTCGCGTCAGGTTTCGTGTCGGGACGCAGTTGACGCGATGCATCAAGATCGGATCGGCCTACTACCTCACATGGAAAATGCCATAAATTTTTGCTCGGTTATCAGATTTTGGTAAAATTGATATAGTTGGAATGCTAATTCAATTATCTACAATTTGTTGGGTTTTGAGATGTAAAATTCTATGTGTACCAAAAGTTATACACGTTCAAAGTAGATCCTTGTAGAATCAAATATCAAACTTTGTATAAATGAATGACTCTTAGCTCAACTTTGCTCCAAGTAATTTTTATGAACACTTTTCACTTCATAATCACTTCATACACTAGGAGAAGGATCAGGACACATGAATTTAAATATAAATGATGAAATTAAAGTGTACTCATGTAGGAATGATGGTTTGCTTTGTAGCTCAAAATACGGGGTGCTACATTATGTCCCCCTTGGGATCATTTATCCCTGAATGATGGATAGGGACTTGTTGAAGTTATAATAGTGTAGAATAAAGAACGAAACCTTGCACTGAATATTTTTCCTCAACGACATATGCAAAGGCCTCAAACTAGGTTCACGATAACCCCTAGTGAAATATGTAAGCGCGAAACATTTGGCAACGAGACTTTACATTGGGATGATCTTGCACATAAGTTTTATGAATCATAATCATACAACATAAGGCATGACTTAATTTTGTGATAAAAGGCCTTACTTTCATCGGTACTAATCATGAAATAAGGTTTTCATGGAGTATAGGATTAGAAGAATTCTCTACATACCAAGGTAGAATGAATAAACTTAAACTTAGGAACACTCACCATCTATGCCCCAAATAATAAATAGCATACTCCACGCTTTACTACTTACAATTCTCCACCACACATCTAACCACAATAGTTTGTGTTTCACTTCAAAGTACTTTTATGTTGAAGCCTAACTCGGAGTAACAAAGTGATAACTTAAACTACAGTACCTATACTCTACATCCCACTAAGAAAATTACCTCATCTTATCACTATCATCAAATACCCTCGGGGTTTTAATTTAGAGAGTACTAACCACATAGTACATAGGTTTGTGCTTTCAGCAACCATAACATTCAAGCCTAATCATTACTAAACCCGCTTCATGGATCTACCCACTAAGACCAATAATTTCAATCACTCTCACAAATATTTTTTCTACGTTCCTCCTTCTGAGCTATTTCATTCAACAAAATTTCTTCTCCTTCTTTTTTATTTCACCTATAACCTTAGCTCGAGAATCACATCAACTTTTTCACCTTTAAGAACCTCTACTCTCCTATCGAACGCATTTCTATACTCCCACCACAACCATTATACTAATATACGGAGGGTCATTGCGGGACCTGAGCATAACGTCATGAATGGAAGTAATGCTATTAGACCAAAATTTATACTTATTTCAATACTCAAGGAGGGACATGAAATGAAGATACGATAAAATTGACACGAAGTGCTCCATATACCAAGTGCCTAGATCATATGTAGAGAGTCATTCGGATGAAACACGATACAATATGAATTCTTAGGATTGAGCACAGTGAGAAAATATTGGTGCACATATTAATATAAAATGAGGGAAAGAGACTGAATTATCCTCATAGACCCAAAAGTTAGTAAGATGAACTAGGTACCCGACGCGTTAAGCGACGCGCCTCGTCGGTTCTTACCAACGCCATTCCTAGAGTGAAGTGTTGACATCGCATTGGCCCACTATTTCGATCATCCAAAAATGCCTCAAACATCGTCTAAAAAATCCAAAACTTTCCTTAGACACCACCTTTACACCCCTGATCATGAATCAACTCAAAAATATACTTCTTGGGGTCGGGAAGATAAATTTGAAAATTATGGAAGTTAATACCTCAAAAATATGACTACGTCTTTTAATAATTTAAATATAAATTAGATTGTCAGCTCTCCATACATGCAACCAAGAGTGGTATTGAGTCGAGAATGCTATGGGATATTACATTACAACTAAGACAAAGATTTCCGCTTGAAGTGATTGCTCCTTATTTAAGGAACTAAGATTTTCCATGAGTTTGCATAAACGTTATAACTTTGGCTAAACCCAACATAGGATGAATCGGTGACATATAGAAACATATTTTCTTAGGACCAAGCATGCTGACAGACATAGATTTTCATGGATCATGAGCAGTATAACATATGGCTAGAATGCATAAATGAATGGATTATTGAGAGACATTATTGCTTCTAATTTGGAGGTCAGATCATGAACATAAGTCCATAGAGTACTCGAACCATTGGCATAGACATGACTTGAATAAATGATGCAATACATTAGTAGGATACTCTCCTAAATGGCAGTGGGAGGAGTATGCTCAAGTAGGAATAGATTTATCATGACTTCTCCCCGCAATTTACCACACTGCGAACATTCAGGAACTCACTTAATTCCCCATCTCCCCCTTAGATCAAAGTCACAATCCTAGACTTATGCACATATCCCCATGTCAAGTCTATAGCCATAACTCTCAACATAAAAATACATCAACATATACTTAAACTCTAAACTCTTCCTGAAGAACTATACTCTGAAGGCCTCGCTTTTTGAAATGGCTACTCTTAACTTTTGCTAGCCTCTACAACCATCACTCTACAACTCCCAATCTCATGAGCGTACGCATCCATACTTCTCATCACAAAAGGGGAATTAATATATACATGAAAATAAACTCCTCTCAATAATTTCTAATACAAAGACACTAAATTCTTTCTAGGAAATTCCCCTTTAGGGACAGTAATAGGAATTTCCTCTAACCCCCAAGTTCATCAACTTATGAATAACATTATCATGGGTATAGACACCCACACTTTTGAACACTTAATATTCTATCTTTAATTCCTTAGAATACTCGCATTACACCTAAAATCACATAACTTGCAACTTAACCAAAATTTGTAAAGCCATACCCAAGGCTCACATTGCCTTCCTATTTTTTCTTCCTCAATTCAACTCTAAAGAGCACCATACAACAGCTTTCCAGACTTCTCCATACTACATAATTCAAGAATTATATCTAGGTACTCAAAACACTTATACACATCATACCTTATCTAACAATATTCTACCTCAGAGTTCAACTTATTCTTATCTACTCATGCTCTTATCCACATTAATAATTCAACCAATTTTTTTCTACAAATCTAAGGTAAGATTCCTTCAAATTTGGTATTAATTTCTTGATTCCTAGACCAAAATATCCTAAGTATTTAAGGCTCAATTGTATCCGCAAATGTGATTGCTTTACTTAAATTTCTTGAGGGTTTTAGCTCCCTAATGATATTTAGACTATGGATAGGTCTCAAAAACTCATTTTTTGAAGGTGGGACCCACTTGGGGTTTGATGTCATTTTGAAACCCATGGAATAAAGGTGTTATAATGGGTATTTTCATTATTGTTGTAATTATTAAAATGCATTGTTGATAGCATTTATTGTGGAAGAGGAAGCTTCTCCAAAAGGAAAGAAAAAGCTCATTGGTTCGTGAGTTGCTTAGATTAAAGGTAGGTTAGGCTTTCCCATAGTATAGATTGATCTTTTTTTGTAATTTAATCATGATATCTTGTGAGATTGGGCGGGGAATTTAGACAATAGTTGATTGAATGGTGAACTTGGGATTTATTAATTTCTGTAGTCCATGGATTTGTAAGGTATGATATTTGACCCTTAGTCTAGGACCTTGGTCTTCTTAATTGTTTTCTCATGACTAGTGTGAGAACACTATAGTTGTTCAAAGTAGATATGAATGGTATACTTCTCTATCCTTAGGAGTGTATTGACCTATATAATGCCTAGATAGGATATGACCTTGGTGTTAGGTTGACTTTGGAAGGATTCTTGAAGAGACTTTCCCTTTAGACCTAGAAAGGATTGGTAAGCCCTTATGGTGAGTTATGGATGACTTATCCTAATTTTGGGTAGAAGCTAGATATGTTAGTAAACTTGGAATTTTTGGGATTTAGAAGTGGGATTTTACCCACCTTAAGCTTGAAATAAGTAAATGCTTAACGACCTAGAAACATGGTGATTGTCTAAGTTATATATATATGTAGGAGTTGTGATGGTTTCACTCGATTATTGGATTATTTTATGATCATGATTTGAATACCCTTGTTAAGTGATTATTGTGCATGTTTGGTAAATACTCATGCTCTTGTTGATGCTCAAATTACTTGTGAAGCTTATTAGTAAGGTAAAATGGCAAGTGTTATCCCACATCCCTACTTTTTTATATATTGTGTGCTTTTGTGTATGCTTATTGGTTTGGCTATGCCTGTGGATGTATGTTGTTGTATCCGAAAAAATATGTGATATTATGATGATGCCCGATTTGATTTTGGAGGAATATGTGATATTATGATGATACACGATAAATCCATAAGAATACGTGATATTATGATGATGCTCGATTCTAGTTTGGAGAGATGTGTGATATTATGATGATGTCTGATGAATCCAAAGGATTATGTTGATATTGTGATGATGCCAGGTGAATTTGGAAGAGGTAAGAACATTATGATGCTATGTGGAGCAAAATAGACATATATGCATTTATATTTGTAAGGTTAGGCCGTGTGGGGCCAACTGCCTATGTGCTTGAATTATGAGGTCTCTCTTGGTAAATTGTTATTCGTTTCTTGTTCTAAATCACTATATAAGAGGTATGACCCTCATTGATGCTAAATTAGCTACTAGAGGAAATTTATGACTAATATTGTGTTAAGACTTAGCATTATGTGTAAACTTGCATAAAAATTCAAGGGCTAACCTAATATATATACTTGACTTGAATAAGAGGTTATATTATAAAATCTTGCCTAGTAAGGTGGCTTATGTGATAACTAGCTACTTCTAGAATATATGATTATTATTTGGAACCTAGAAACCTAGTAAACTAGTTGGTGGACTTTACTTGATTAAAATATGAAAACTAGTCCTTAAGATTGTGACATGCATAGTGATGCTAGATCTGGTATTACATGATGGTTAGTTAAATTTTCTCCTAACATGTGAAGTTGAGATGACTTAGTTGATATTTCATGTGATGATGATGCTAGTTAAAGAATGGCCTTATGATAGTTGATTAACCTATACTATGGGTGGCTTGTAGTTTTCCCCCAACTTGATGACTAGTGATTTTAAGACTTGAAATCTTTTGACTTTTGAAATATTAAGGTTAATTAGTATGTACTTCACAGTATTTATCAATAAATTATAGAATTAATGATTACATACCTATGCTATGATAATGTTTCTTTCTTTATGTTGAAATACAGTATGGGTATTTAAAAGTTAATTTTTGTAATGAGCCATGGTGGGGTTGTGCTACCCATGATTTTTGATAAATTGATGGAGTAGTTGTTCTTTATTGTATTATTGGTTGTATTCTTTGGTATACTCTCCGGTGGTATATGATGCTTTGATGAGTTCTTGTTTGATATTTTTTTGTGTGCTCTCCTGTGGTATGGGATGCCATGATGAGTTATTTATTGTGCTCTCTTTCTTGTATTTCCTGATGGTATCGGACGTCATGGTCAGTTTTTGTGTTTATGTTCTAAAAATGGTTGATGATGATTATAGCCAGTAGATATTTTTCTATTGTGTATATGGTTGTATACTTTAGAAATGATACTCAAGTTATTATGGTGATTATGGAGTATATTGAAATAGTATGTTATGTTATTGCTTTAGTAGTATAGATCTTGTTACAGTGGTATCAAAGCAGATCCAGGTTCGATCCTACCCCTAGGCTTTAAGATCATTGTCTTACTTTATATCGTCTTTACATTATATTTGAGCTCAGTCGGCCGATAATGCCTATTGAGTACCCAAGTTTTGGTACTCATACTTAACTTCTGTACCTTTTTGGTGCAGACCCGAGTTCTAGTTGCTGCCGTTGAGTCGAGATCATGCCGTGTTGATCATTAGAAGATAGGGTGAGCTATTGGAGATTGATTTTCCCTCTTGCCCTTCTAGCTTTACTTGTCTTTTGTATTCGAGACAATTGTATAAGACTATTTAAGTTGCCAGACTTTGAATTATAATTTCTATTATCAGATTTAGAGTTGCTCTTGTACTTATACTATCAGGTCATGGGATTGGTATTCAAATGATTGTCGTTTCGTTTGTGAAATATTGTTGTTATATTGTTTTGCTTATAACGCACAAATTTCACTCTTGAATAGGTGTAAGTGATCATTGTCAATATAAAACCCAACTAGGTTGGGGTTGAATCTCACAGGAAATATGGTGTGAACTCAAGTTGTTTGCGGTTTAATCCACTGATAGTTTAATGTTTCCTGAAATGGGGGGTTTAGGCTTAACAAGTTGTTGTTTGTCACTTTACTTTCGGTGTTTGTAAATCAAGAGTTTATGAAATAACCAGAATTATGTTCACTAGGGCTTCCGGTACATGACATATGCTACAAGTGATTCAAGATCCTCACGGTGGGTAGGATAATAAGCTATCTTTATCGATGTTATGCTTAAATGTTTCTCGACCTACTTAAGCATTTAATTCCCTAATCCTCGCAGACTTAGGGAATTTCTATTTACTGCCCAGATTTTACCTTAGGTTAACCAACCTTGTTACAATGCTGATTATTAAATGAAGTATTTTCGAGTCCCTGTTGATAATTCACTTCCTACTATATTTGATTTCTTTTTCTAGCAAATCAAAGAAGGTGTGGTTACAGTTTGCAATCAACAAACATTAGTTAAAACTTTAGAATTATCAAGGAATCCTACAACCTTTTGAATCTTTAATACTTAGCACCTCATCAAGACCTAACCCTAGATCCCATAACTTAGATTAATGGAGTTTAGCCACTCATGATGTAACAAACGAAACACATAATTGAATTCATGATTTGAAAGATAAAATTACAGAGATGAATAGTATCTAGTGAATTGCAGATTAGATCACAAAGGAAAAATCCCACAATACAGATAATAATCTCTCCAAAATAGTTTTGTTGTTCAAGTCAAGAAGTAAAGAGAGAAAATATCAAAATGTGTTGTCCAAAACTCAAGGTGTCGAATAATGTTTGGAAAATACCCCTAGAAAAACCTAAAACAAAGCTTTAAATAGTTTACCCTAATTATGGGAACAAAATCAAGGTTACAGCTTTTTCTTGGAATAAACGACGACATCCATGATAGCTTATCAGGACTCTGACGACTTATCATGGATGTCGTCAGCTCCTCTTCAATTTTGGCTCTTGCTGTCTAAGATTGATGACGACGATGACAGATTATCAAAATTTTGATGGCTTATCAAGAACATTGTCACATTCCTTCTCCAATTCTCATGTCCTGTCTACGTGTGACGTTATCCTTTATGCCTTATCACCATCCTAACGGCCTATCACAAAATATCATCAAATCTTCCAGCTGAGACTTATATCTTATTTAAGGCTGATGTTATGTTTGATAGCTTATCACTAGGCTGATAACTTATCATGAATGTCGTCAGCCATACTTGTCTTTTATTTGCTTCACATTTCAGCCTTTTTGCGTCCATTATTTTTTGTTCCCCTGCATCTCAACATACACTGCAAAATCAAAGTAAACTAATCAAAAACAACTAAAGTTGCTCAAGATCTTACAATTATTTAGAGTTAAAAGCCTCAAATGTGTTAGCATAGGCTCATACATCAACACCCTCAACTTAAACAATTGCTTTTCCTCAAGCAACCATGATATAACTAAGAGAATACAAAGTACACTTTGGCAGCTAACTACTCATATTAGTTCAGAATACATTAACCATCTCCATGGTCAGTCAATTTAAAACTCACTGTTGATGTTTTGAAGAACACCCATGCTACTCACCAGAATCAAGATGCGGCAAAAATTCAGCAATAATAACCATGCCATACCAAGATCACACTATATGAACAAGTCAGTGACTAGCAATATACCCAGTGTGCCCTCACAATAAAGAAATCCCTTTTTCACTCATATCAGAATTCATATACATATATATAGGGACAATCACAAGACTCGCTCTAAAAATGAAGTTCCAAACACTTCATGTCAAATTCCATAGGCTTTCCTTTGAAGTCAGTACCCAAGTCTTCATACAGGTCAGTTAGGATCACTATAGGACTTTTCTTAAGCTTGAAACATAGGTCAGGGCTGGTATGTTATTCATGGATATTTTATAGTGACTATGCCTCCTTGACACTACACTAAAATCTTAGGATTTCACTTATCAACCTTCTTTTCTTCCTCTCTTTTATTGATCACACATGCTCAAGATGGATGCGGTCTTTTCAATCATCATACTATCTGTTTATCATCTTTAACACAACTTTCTTTTTTATTATTCCTTTTTCACCGCACCCAACTTTTTATTCTTTTCTCTTATTCTACCTCTCTTCATGATCATTTTGCATCATGTACCCCTATAATAGCCACCCTCAACTTAGTTTGTCTTCCTAAGTCAGGTGCACAGTGTCTAAGGAGGACTAGGGACAGAAGAGGTTCATTGTGAGGTAAATGGGAAGGTGAGAGGTTTCACAAAAAGAAACAGGCATATAGACTCAAATTAGGGACCAAGGGATATTATTCACATTAGGAAGGTCATTTATTCTGAAAGTGGGTCACAATCAAACATGGCATATGATCCTTTCCTAACCCCTATCTTAAAACCTAGGTCGGACTAATAGGGCAAGTTCTAGATTCAACACATAGCAGGAGCTGAGTAAGACCTCATACACACATGGCACACAACTACATCGTATATCACTACTTATCTGATTCATGCAATTTGTTCTGCAAAAATCGTTAAGCTACTAGACTAATGCCACAAAAAGATGCACCGCAGTCATAGATTAATGAAATTCACACAATCATAAACTTAGATCAATGGAGAGGTGCTTAAAAGTCACAAAATAAGCTAACTGCCTTACGTACCTATATTACTCCTAATTATCTACCAAAAATTGTTACAACAACATCCTACCCTACACCCTCAACTTAAAATTAAAAATAAAGCTAAACTAAGGGTTAGAGTATACCTGGAATGACTCAAGATTGGGGGTCATGGGTTTTTGACCCTGCTGCTGCTGCATCATCTGCTACCTTTTCTTCATTGGGAGCTTCTGGACTTACAGTGGTAGGGGGTCTGATAGATGAGGCACCTGCAGTTCTGGCTTTTAAAGCCTCCTCCCATCTCTTATTGTCTATTCAGGACTTCATTTTGCTTTCTTCAACTCCTCTTTTTTGGCCTTTTTTTTGCCTTCTTTTTCACTCTTTTTTCTTCCTCGCTGTCAGGGTCTTCTTACTTATCTTTTCCCTTCTTCTCCCCGTTCTTCTTCTTTTTATTTAGTGAATCTCCAGTATGATCAAGCATTGGAATTTCTTTCTCTAATTCATACATAGCCGAATCTGTTCGCACCATAAATTGGTGCTGCTGCAACACCCTAACATCTGCCTTTACCTTATTCAAAGCTGCTCTGGATTTAGCTAGATCATCCCCTGACATTTATTTTGCTCGTGTATCAAATCAATTCTCCAAATCTGCAACCCATCCAGGAAAAGTTATAAAAGGCTCAAGAGCAGCCTTGATTCTCTTTTCTACTGCAGCAAAAAACTGTTTGGCAAAGGCATGAAGCTGTGCCTCACGCTATTTGGCTTGTTTGTCAACTTTTATAATATTGATTGTATGAAATGCAAATCCTACTAATGTTGTAAAAGCTAAGGGATTGGGTTCATTCTCAGGCACTGAACCTGCCTGTGCTGAAAAAGTTGGCTGCGCAGTCTTAGAATCTTGCACTTTTACATTAGGTGCTGAATCGGCATCTATCATTGGAGGGTCTGCTGTTACCTCTGCACCTCTATCAATTCTTAGTCCTGGCTATTTTTTATCATACTGTATGGGGTTGTGAGTTTTTGAGAAGGGACGTCATCATCAACCCCTGTAATCTCTGGCATATTAGCAGCTCTGCATAACTCTATGATAAGACAAGGGAAAGGATAAGCAGTGTCGGTTCTCGACATTCTAATCTTTATCTCATCAGCAATGATTTCCCTAAAATTTAGGGGAAGCTGCTGCACCATGCTTGTCTCCATCAATGGGCATCAACCAGATACGCATTATCCCCCACGAAAACTTTGCCTCTTGAGTCAAAGAGGACTTATAGATTCTCTGATTTGGGTTGGTTACCCATGTTGGTTCCCCTTCAGCTATGATATTGGCCAACCATGGACGTTGATTTGCTCGATTTTTAATCTGAGCATAGAATGATGGTGAAGTGGCCTGAGGAGTAAAGTTGGGGCCATGCAAGAACCTATTGATGGTTCTGATTAAGATATCAAACCTTACACCCCTTACCTGAACTCTCTCCAACAGGGGCTGGTCTGCAACTCTTTCTCCTGACCTACACATGTTTTCCAACTGAGCCTGGTAGTTCACGTAAAACTCTCAGACCAGTGCAGGGCAAAATGAGCTTCCCCCTTTTGTAGTCCATCCCAAGCCGTACTCTTGGAATTTCTGTTCTACTTCAGGATACCTACACATACCTTTGGTGATAATCCTCTTTTCTTCCTGAATCGGTCTTTTAGTCCTTTTTCTATCAGTTCTGTGGAGCCCATCAGTGAAGATATCCTCTGTCTTGGGAATTTGCCATCTAGAATTATCTCGAACTTTGGGGTTCTTACATTTGATAAGTGTTGCCCGAATTGGAGACTCCTCATCATCTTGTTGTTCAGTGGAAGAGGATTCAGATGTTGTTCCCTCAGACTCTTTATGTTCTTTCTCTTTAAATTCAGTATGTTTAGACTCATGCTACTCATGTTCAGAATGTTCAGATGCCTCCTGCTCAGAAGCTGTTGTTGTTTCAGTGTCCTTACTATCCTCCACCTTAATTGGTTTTGGTGGTGAGGGCACTTTTGGACTTTACTTCTTCTTTCGCTTCCAGAGCAGAGGCTCTTCCTTTTCATAATCAGACTCCTCATCGATGAGTCTCCGGCGTACACTTTTCTATTATTCCTTTTTTGTAAGCATAGGGCTCTTTTCTTTGGGTGCCATTATAGGGTTCCTATAGCAATATAAAAACCATTAGTCAATCTTCAAGAGCCTAAACACAAACATATTAATCATTTAAGCTTCACATCCTTTGAGAAGGCTCATTCATGCTTCAGGTTCCAAGTGTGATGACATTTCTTGATAAGCCATCACGACTGTGATAGCTTATCCTAATTGTCTTCAGCGTTAGACAAAACTCATATAATTTCATCAACTTCTAACAACATTTCTAATAAGCCATCACAACCTTGATAGCCTATCACAAAATGTCATCTTTTCTAAATAGGACCCACTTCATTCTTAGAAGCCTTTGATGATATTTCTGATAAGCCATCACAGTTGTGATAGCTTATCATGTCTGTCGTCAACTCTTATTAGAACCCCACTTTTGAATTTAACTCAATTTTTGGTCCCATTATTTCTCAAAATTCACTTGAATTCTATTTTTTTTAGTTGAACTTAAAAGCTTTAGGATTGCACAGCAAACCCTAGTTCTGATTTTATCCCCTTTTTACAAGTTGAACTTGGTTCAAGCTTCTTGGGAACTTAGGTTATCATCAACTATCACTTACCACTTGAAAAGAAAATTTGAATTTTGGGCATACCTGGTAGGCGATTTCACTTGTTCACACGATTTAGAGGGGTAATTGGAGAATGGAAAAGGTTGTTGATTTTGCTTTCAAATCCAACACTCACAAGGAAGATGTTTTTCTTGATTAACTTTGGGAAAATATTTGTAAGGAGTAAGTAAATAAACTAAGTAAATAAAGAAATAAACTAAGGAAGGAAAGAAACTTAGACAGGCGGGAACATGAGGAGGTTCGACTATGGGCCGGGTTGGATTTTCTTGACAACATCTTGTGAAGTATTATCACAAGTGTGATAGCTTATCACAGATGTCGTCATCCTTAACAGAAACTGCCTTAAATTTGGCCTCTTTGATGACATTTTTGATAGCTTATCACAGTTGTGACGGCTTATCAAAAATACCGTCATGAACTTTCAGCTGACCTCCTTATTTTTCACCTTCTCTATACTAAATCCTAACTATTAAAATAAACACTTTACGGGAATATAAAAATTTTGGGTTGCCTCCCAATAGAGCCTGATTTACTGTCGCAGCACGACTTGGTTGTCTTGACTACTCAGACTTTGCTAAGACAACCTGTTGATACCTCTTTACCATCATCATAGAATACATCAACGATTGAGAAAAGACTCATCTCTTTTTGCTGAGTCATAGATGAGTGTATTTTGAAGTATGCTTCTTTGTCATTGAATCTAAACTTTAGTTGGTTCAACTCCATGTCTACTATCACTCTCTCAGTTTCAAGTAGTGGCCTACCCAAGATGATGGGTACGTTAAAATCTACTTCACAATCTAGGACTACAAAATCAGTAGGCAGAATGAAGTCGGCTACCTTTACCAAAACATCGTGTAATATGCCCACAGGTCGCTTCACAGACCTATCTGCCATCACCAATCGTATATTCATTGGGGTAGGCTCCCCCAATCCCAATTTCTTGTATACAACAAGTGGCATTAGGTTTATACTAGCTCCTAGATCACATAGTGTTTTTGTGAATTTTATGGAACCAATAGTACATTGAATGGTAGACGCTCCAGGATCTGCCTTTTTTGTACTAAAGACCTTGTAGAGATAGCGCCACAATTGAGAAGGTTGTCCACTGGCTCAGGGCTAACCTTTTGTTTCTTGGTCACAAGGTCTTTCATGAACTTCGCTTATCCTGGCATTTGCTCAAGTGCCTCAACCAAAGGCACATTTATTGTCAATTGCTTGAGCATTGCCATAATTTTTTGAATTTTGCATCATCAATTTTTTTCTTCAACCATTGAGGAAAGGGAGGTGGTGGTCTTGGGTAGTTTTCAACACCACTTCTTCTTCCTTCTCTTTTTTCTTCTCTGAAGCATCAAAAGAACTATCCAGCTTCTCATACTCCTCTGGATTATTTTCTTCGAATTCATCAACAACTACCTCACCATCTACAAATTTTCCCCCAGAAGGGCCTGGTAAGATCTTACCACTCCTAGTGGTAATTGCTATGCATGAGCCATCATTCCGTGGATTCTGAACTATATCACTTGGTAACGCTTTGCTCTTCTTCTGGTTGACTGCAGCAGAAAGTTGGCTCATCTGCTGCTCTAACTATTTGATTGCAGTAGAGTGCGAGTGCACCAACTGACTGATGGATGTCAGATAGGTCTTCATGGTGGTTACACCAGAGTTGGTGGCCTCAAATCCCTTCAACAACTTCTCTATCATGTCCTTCATGGACATCTTTCAAGAACTAGTTGCAGCAGCTTCCCGATTTCTAGGAGGAACATATAAACCACTCCTATCACTATTGCTTCTCCAATTTCCCTGCTCCCTATCTTTGTAACCACGCTTGTCATAAAAGTTCCAACCTTAATTTCTTTGGCTATTACCTCGAAAACCCCCTGATTATTAACATAATTTGCCTCTTCTTTAGGCTCCACATCAACTTGGTCTTGAGATGTTACAGCCTACACTTTCTCAGTCTTCCCCGATAATAAGTGTTTGGTGAGCAAATCCATCTGAGTCTTTAGATGGGCTATGTCTTGTTCTCTTTACTCAACTCTCCTACGTTGTTCAGCATAAATACCAACAAAAATAGTAGGGATTGATACCACAGACTCCCTGGTATGCCAAGACCGACTCTGTTTGGTCATCCTATTCAGTATATCTGAGGCATCGTGAAAAGGCAGATCAACAAATGAACTACCAGTAACATTATCTACAATCAGCTTTGTTATAGAGTTTAGGGGTCTGTACAAAGTCTCCATCAAGTGTAGGTCTATCATATTGTGGTTCGGACACTGTTTCAGCTTCTTCTTGAATCTCTCCCATGTCTCATACAAAGTTTCAGGAGGGAGCTTTCTAAAGTTGCTGATCTCGTCTCTCAACTGTACCCTCCTAGATTGTGGAAAAAACTATTCTAGGAATGCTTCTTCTGATTCTATCCAGTGGAAGATGGAATCAGGTGTAAGCTTATTCAGCCACAATGTTGCCTCCCCAGACAAAGACAACGAGAACAACCTTAATCGGATAGCGTTCTAGCCCACTCCTGGGTTATCAAAAGATTTGCAAATAGTAACAAAATTCATTAGATATAGGTTGGGGTCATCCCCAAGAAGGAATCCAAACAACCCCTTCAGATTAAGGAGTTAGATCATAGTGCTCTTAATGTTAAATTTGGCTCTAGGTGCCAATGATGGAGGAATGATTGCACCCGTTACACCTTCCCCGTCCATACCATCATTATCATTATTTATATCATATTGGAATGGCTGGTAATCTTGTCTTAAAATTATGTGGAACCTGTGCAGCTATCTGCTCTGCACACTGTGGGTCCACAGGATTCAATAAATCCTCCTCCCCCAAATCTTCGTCCTTAGGGTTTGGATGTCATGCATGTTGATCGACATTTTGCACATTCACCTAAGCTTTAGATAAGGCTGCCAGTCTGTTAGCCTCTTACTGTTCTGCCATTCTTTCTAGTTATAAAGGTTCCATATTTAGTGGTAATAATGTTTCTCCAGAACTTTTGGTGCTTAGCATACACTATAAAATCCTGCAAATAAACAAAAACAACAAATAAACATAAATATAGGAAACTTAACTAACAGTTAATTAGCGCATACAAACTTCAACTTACAACCGTATTCCTCGACAATGGTGCAATTTTTTATAACACTCAAATTACACTCTTGAATGGGTGTAAGCGATCATTTTCAATATAAAATCCAACTAGGTTGGGGTCGAATCCCATAGGGAATATGGCATGAACTCAAGTTGTTTGCGATTTAATCCACTGATAGTTTAATGTTTCTTGAAATAGGGGGTTTAGGCTTAACAAGTTGTTGTTTGTCACTTTACTTTCGATGTTTGTAAATCAATAGTTTATGAAATAACCAGAATTATGTTCAATAGGGCTTCCAGTACATGACAGATGCTACAAGTGATTCAAGATCCTCACGGTGGGTAGGATAACAAGCTATCTTTATCGATGTTATCCTTAAATGTTTCTCGACCTACTTAAGCATTTAATTCCCTAATCCTTGTGACTTAGGGAATTTCTATTTACTGCCCAAATTTTACCTCAGGTTAACTAACCTTGTTGCAATGCTTATTATGAAATAATGTATTTCCGAGTCCCTATTGATAATTCACTTCCTACTATATTTGATTTCTTTCTCAAGAGAATCAAAGCTGATGTGTCTACTGTTTACAACAAACAAATGTTAGTTAAAACTTTAGAATTATGAAGAAATCCTACCACCTTTTGAATTTTGAATACTTAGCACCTCATCAAGACCTAACCCTAGATCCCATAACTCAGGTTAATGGAGTTTAGCCACTCATGATGTAACGAACAAAATACATAATTGAATTTATGATTTGGAAGATAAATTTACAAAGATGAATAATAGCTAGTGAATCTCATATTAGATCACAAAGAAAAATCTCACAATACTGATAATAATCTCTCCAAAATAGTTATGTTGTTCAAGTCAAGAAATAAAGAGAGAAAATATCAAAATGTGTTGTCCAAAACTCAAGGTGTTGAATAATGTCTAGAAAATCCCCCTAGAAAACCCTAAAACAAAGCTTTAAATAGTTTACTCTAATTATGATAACAAAAGCAAGGTTACAGCTTTTCCTCGGAATAGACTACGACATTCGTGATAGCTTATCAGGAGTCTGATGACTTATCACGGATGTCATCAGCTCCTCTTCACTTTTGGCTCTTGCTGTCTAAGACTGATGACGACGACGATGACTTATCAGGATTTTGATGGCTTATCAAGAAAATCATCACATTCCTACTTTAATTCTCATGTCCTTTCTATGTCTGACGGTATCCTTGATGCCTTATCACTATCCTAACGGCCCATCACAAAATGTCGTCAACTCTTCCAGCTGAAAATCATCTCCTGTTGAAGGCTGGCATTGTCTTTGATAGCTTATCACTGGGCTGAGGACTTATCATGAATGTCGTCAGCCACACTTGTCTTTTATTTGCTTTACATTTGAGCCTTTTTGCTTCCATTATTTTTGGTTCCCCTGCATCTCAACATTTACTGCAAAATCAAAGTAAACTAATCAAAAACAATTAAAGTTGCTCAAGATCTTACAATTATTTAGAGTTAAAAGCCTCAAATGTGTTAGCATAGGCTCACATATCAGTTGCTCCATAGTGTATATGTTGGACGTTTCTACCAAGGTAACGCATTGCATTAGCTCTGGGTTATATTGTTGGCTTACCTACTGGTGGGTTATGGTAGGTACCATCGTTACTCAAAAATTGGGTCGTGACATGATCTACTATGATTCTATGAAAAACAGTATTAACATTATGGAAAATTATAAGCATTTTTATTTATTAATCTCACTACATCTATGGTACACCTTTCCATACAATGAATACTAGCATTATAACACATAACATTATTTTTAGGCCATTTTCCCTTTCTTTAGCTGAAATCAATTATACAGTTATATAATTTATGACCTGAATTTGAGTCTGTGCGTGCTATTCTTAAGGCAGCCGCATTTTCACAATGATAAATTAGAGTCTATTTAGAATTGGATGTTTGAGATGCTTGAAACATTATAGAATTTTAAAATAAAAATAAAGTGGATGAAATATAATAATGAGGGATGAAAGACTTTATATATGAAGTAAAAAGAAGTGTTAATATTGAAGGAATACAAAATTAGCTGTTTGTTACCATTGGAACAGTAATTGTATTTTGTTTGAACTATTGGTGACACTTAATAGACTAACATCGATCATGACCAATGGTAATCATCAACAAGATATTAAAGTCTACCATAGACACCCGTAATCAATGAACCCTCAATAACATGTTTAAAAAGAAAATAATTAAGTAAAAAGTTTACTTGTGCTTTGAGAATCCATCGATTCAATTGCTCTACCGTAGACTTACACTGTATGTAGTGCATCGATTGATCTCTGGATCATTGATCGATATCATAGATGTAGGTACATGATTATAGACCCTTACTAACATATTATTTAAAAATGAATAAATAAGTAAAAAATAAATGTAGTGTGGAATTCTACACATATGTGTGAGTTTAAATAAGTCACATAATCATATTAGAGATTATACAAATCAGGGATGGTGAATTAAGGTATGTGTGGATGGGTAGTGGTTGAACAAATAATATCCTAAGAGTAATGTTTGTCAAATCACAAGTATGTTTTGAAGATGTTGGTTATATTTGATGTTTATCCATCCACATACTCCTTCAATCACCACCCAAAATCAAAAGAGTATATGGATGGGTAGTCATCAAATACAATCAACATCCTCAAAACATATTTGTGCTTTGACAAACATTACTTTGAAAATGTTGATTTTTCAACAACTATCCATCCAAATAATCCTTCAATCACCACCCCTAATTTGTATAAGCTCTAACAAGATCATGTGACTTATTTAAACTCCTTCATATGTGTAGAAATTCTCAATTTATTATTTTTTATTTAATTATTCATTTTTAAACAACATCCAAGTAAAGACTATAACCATATACCTATCTACGTGATCTACAAAAGATCAAGAGAGTAATCGATACACGACCTACAGTGTATGTCTACGATAGACAAAATGAATTGATTAACCCTCAAAGCACAAGTATATCTTTTACATAGGATTGACATGGGTCAGCATCAATGATTGTCTATTAAGTGTCACCAACAATTGAAGATTGTTTGTTTAACTAACAGTTCAACAGTTCAAGTGATTATTTGTTTAAATTTTTTAAATTTAATTATTTTCTTTCAGTACCACCAAATCATGTGATTATATGTTTAAACTTTTTAAATTTAATTATGTTCTTTCAAACTACAAGATATTGATGATTCATCGATTCATATGATTTACAATTGACCTATATGTCTTGTCGACGAGTGACAGTGTCTAAGATCGATGATAATGCATAAAATATTATCTGATGTAGCGTAAATTGATTTTCTTATCTACGATAGACTATATATGTGATCTGGATTTATTATCACATAATTTTTACTCTTCGTGAATGTAATCAAGGCAGTCTATAATTGTATTCATTGAACAAACGTCTCCCTAAACGCAATCCTCTAAATTCTCTTTTGCTTAGACCCTTACCATCATGAAAATGATTTATGCATAGTAAAGCAATCATCTCGGATGATATTTTCTTATGCATGCTCATGGCGTGCTCAACACCACACATGTGAAATCCAACATACTTGTATATGCAAAATCTGTTGGAGGATTCATACTTCTTGCCCGCAACAACCAGCCGCAACCATGAACTACACATTTCACCTTCAACAATTTGGTGTAGCTCTTCTCCATAAAATTATTAAAAGACTGCCTCACCGATGCTCCATCTAGTAGCATTTTCAGCTCATTTTTGTTGGCAAATATTTGATCACTCTAGAAATTAATTTCATCGACGAAGAAATGTTTTAGTGCTGATTCTGACCCACAATCTTCTTTCATATCTTGCGAGTCTGATGAAATGTATTCCATACGCATTGAATTATCTTCCATATTAATTGAATGATCGTCATCATTCTTATAATCATTCAAATCATCGTCGACTACCGGACTCTTAGGAAGGGGTGGTGATGAATTCAACGGTTCTTTAAAGGGCCCCTCAACTACATTTACCCTAAAAATAGGCCTAAAGCCATCACCATCAACATCCACCATGTACAACGACAAACGTTTATCATTATTTATGATCGTAGATGCACCTTTTCCCTCAAAGGCATTCGATAACTAATTACCATATTGCTTGGTGCACAATCTAGATCCCCGCTCTCCATTACGCTTGCAATCAACTCATCATATGAGCCGTTGCGGTGAACCGCAATGAGCAATGTCAACTTAGTAAAAGATTTTCATTTCCAACATTTGGGAGTCTCCTCCTATTCTCTCATTAAATTACTAGAAATCAGAATAAATTCTGCAATAGACATCCTAGAATTAAGCTTTGGTCGACGATAGATTGTGCTGAGGGTGTATATCGGGATGTATGTACTGTTGATAACTGATGATAACTGATCGATGCCTGGAAAGATATCCGTATAAAAACTTGAAATTGCAAATATTGCTTCTAATCAATGATCGTTGGGTTTATGGAATAGAAAAATAAACATGGAGTCTCCCGAGCTGCTGTAATGTACTTTTTAAAGTAGTTTTAAGTAATGTGAGAGATTTTAAACTTTTTAACAATGGTGGAAAGTGCGTTTGAGAAGATAGCATTCAAATGGTGGAAAGTGTGTTTAACAAGTTTATGATGTTTGTGGACAAGTGTGTTTGGAGGAAAATGAAAGTGGTGGATGATGGAGTGAGTTGAAGTGTATTATTAGAAACTTATTGGTGAATTTATTAAGTTGAAAATATTGAGTAAGTGGATTATTATAAAACTTGTCGGTGAATTTGTTGAGTTAGAAAAGTTACTGATGATGTGGATTAAAGTGGGTACATGACAAATTTTAAAAACTTGCATCTATTTGGCAGAATAGATTTCAAAATAGCCTTTTTGGCACCAAACCCCAAGCCTGATGTTCATATTTTTTTTTGTTTATTTTTTTTTTCACGCTTTGGATCCTGATCAATAAGGTGATAGTTGATCAATAAGGTGAAAGTATAATAGTAGTTGATGAACTGAGCTACCAAGATTTTCGACGCTTTTTGTAATTCATCATTTGATGAATTTAGGCCCCGTTTGGTATGAAAATCATATTTTTTGGAGTTGAAATTGAAGTTGGAATTGGAGTTATGTTTTACTATAAATATAAATTTTAATTATTTTTGAAATTTTGTGAGAGAAGTAGCAGTGAAAAAAGTGAAAACAAGTTTTAATTGTTTTTACTTTTCCAAATACAATTTAAAATTGTATTTTGGAATTTTCATTGCCAAACACATACTATTTTCAAATTTTTTCACTAGTGAAATAATTTTTCGAAAAAAAGTAAATAGTTTTCGTGGTCAAATGACTATTTAATTTGGTAAGTGCTTTCTAAGGAAGATGAAGCTTCAAATTCAAACATTAATTTTTTCCTTTGAATAAAGTATTTTTTGAGAGTGTAGAATATTTAGCTTTGTTTAGCATTACTGCGGAAGACTAAAATAGAAACGCAATAGATGCTTCGTTGTTTTTGACGGTAAAAAACGCATTAAGCGCCCTAGTTTCAGCCCAGATAGACGAAAATATCCCCATGCCTATGCTGTGTGGGACACTTTCTTCCTTTCTTTTCTTCTTTTTTGTTGGTGCTAATAATTCCATTCTCATTCGACTTAGTAATGGTGTTTATAATGGCTGATATTGACTTGAGCCGTTAAGATCTTCAGAGAATACAATTATACGTTATTTATGTGTAACATAACACTGCTCTCATTCTGATACATATTAGTGTTGATGTTTGATTTGGAGATTATTGCATTATTGATGATTTTAAACCAGCCATAAAAGGTCAATTTAACTACGTTATGGACTTGATTGACAAATAATACGGACTAGTAGGTACATTACCTGCCAAGAGCGGATCTAGAAATTCTGTTGAGAGGGATCTAGCCACCTCTCTTTGCCATACAAATAAAATGGACTAGTAGATACATTATCTGCCAAGAGAGGATCTAGAAATTTTGTTGAGCGGGATCTAGCCGCCTCTGTTCGCCGTACAAATTATATGGTCTAGTAGGTACGTTACCTTCCAATAGGGGATCTAGAAATTCTGTACAGCGGGATCTAGCCACCTCTCTTCTCCATTCGATGCTTCCGCCTTCCCTTTCTGTAACATAACCTGGCGACCCGTCATTCCAGTCACTAAGAAAAAAAAAACCAAGATAAAACCAAGATGTTTCGTGAAGTGGTCTCATCCTTGTATTCCAAATGATTAAAGAAAATCTTTTGTTCTGTACTCCTTCCCTGATTACTAGACCTTCATGTTATGGTGATTGTTTTGAACATTTTTCGTTGTTAAATTGGAAAAGAGTACTTCATAGTGGAAATTTAACATACGCAGAAGCCTAAAGGCTAAAAGAACACAAATTGTAAATTTATCCCTTCAAAATGACAAGAAGATAATTTAAAAAAATTTACAAAATGTTTTTCATCCTTGATATATGAAGTGGGACTGCCATATCCAGTCAAACGCTTGTATTTTAGAGGGTTTTAAATAACCTCTCTAAAATTAGAAGCATCAGATTTGCACAAAATTCTGAAAAATTTGAAGCTACTCATTAGAATATTTGATAAATCATTGCATAGTTTATCTTGGGGAAAAAGTCAAGTAAATGGGGGCTTTGAGCGGTAGGTGATAAAAGGTTTGAAAATAAGGTGCAGGTGACACAAGTTTTAATAATTTAGTGTATGTGACAATTACTTTATTATGGATTAAGAAAGTTGGGTAAGTTTGTGAATAGCCCACAAGTTTTTAAATTTACACTTTGATCTAAATATTTACCTAATATAATGGGAAACAGAGGAAAAAAAATGTGTTTCTCTCTCTTCTCATCCATTGTTGTTTTCTCTCTCTTAGTGATTTTTGTTGTACATTATTGCTGCTGCTTTATTAATCATCTTCTGCTTCATTATCATCATCATCTACTTCATTATCATCTTTATTTTCTTCTTGTTGACCATTATTATTGTTGTTGTTACCGCTACTGCTGCTATTTAATCAATTTCTTAGGTCAATTTTTTTTCATATATCACTTTCCTCTTTGGCATTACTTCATAGGAGACTTTCGTAAGTCAAATTATGATTTTTAGTTGAATTTGTCTTCCGGGTAACTGCTATTGTGTTGTTTTTTCAACAATAGATAGCACACAAACATGAATGCAACATAAGAGCCATTTGTTTAAGCAGATCAATCATCTATTGCAACAGATGAGACGTCTATTTTAACAGAAGACTCATATGTTGGATCATAAATCGAATAGATGGGTCATCTGTTGCAACATATGACCCATTATTGCAACAGATTAGTTATCTGGTGCAACGTGATAAATATCTATTATAAAAGATTAGTAACCTGTTGTAACAGAACATAAACTCAATTCTAACAGACGTGTCATCTGTTGCAACAGGGTAAATATCTATTGCAATAGATTTGTAACTTGTTGCAATAGATTCTGAACTCGATTCCAACAGACACGTCGTCTATTGCAATAGGCAAGTCATCTATTGCAATAGGTTAATTATTTGTTACAACATGTCACTCATCTATTGGAATCAGCTTCAAAGGTTTCTTATTACTATAACATCTATCCCAATAGGTGCTTCATCTGTTGCAACAGATATATAGTTTGTTGCAACATATGATTTACCTGTTACAATAGATGACTCGTCTGATGAATTTAGCTTCAGGAGCATAACATAAATCCCAAGAGGTAAGTAATCTGTTACGACTGATCACTTACCTGTTACAACTTATTTTTCACCTATTGCAACATATTACACATTTATTGAGATTCATATACGGAACTATGAAATCACTATTAACTTTTTTTAACAAATGACTTTATTTAGCTACCATAAATAGAAAGATCAATAACAATAGGGGTGGATTCCCATTAATGGATCGAGAAGAGCAATTGATATGTTTTGCATTGGAAGGAGGGTGAAATGCTAGAGACGATAGATATGACAGTCCAAAGTGATGTTTCATATGATAATTTTGTGAACTTAATCAGCAGCTATTGTACACTGAATTGTGAACTAGAAAAACTCTCCATCAGCTGCATGCACAACTTTTTTGAAAATCAGAGGGTACTACCTTTCAAGATAATCGATCAGGTTCGGTTGCATGCTTATTTTAGTGATTCATCCAGACCGGTGTTAAGGGTGTAAGTGGTTGAAAAGAAGAGAGAGAATGAGAACCAAAACGTAAAAGAAGAACAACAATAATACATCTTTGATGATAGGTTGGATAATCTATACATGAATATTCCAGATATTGATCAAACACCTCAGCCCATTGATGCGACTAATACGCTAGGCAGTTCATCTTGATCGACACAGTCTGTCAATCTTCAAGATGACAGGACCGGATTTTTTAATGGAATGTCATTCAAGGACAAGAAAGAACTATCTACTACTTTGTTTATTTCTTGCTTGAAAAAAGATTTCATAATAAAGAAGGTGATTAATTCGAGTAAAGTCTTTTGCTACAAATGTGCTAATCTGAACTACATGTAGTGGTTGAGAGTGGTGAAGTACTTAAGTTCTAACAGATTCGTCATTCATAAACATGAAAAGTATCACACATGTGTTTTAGAGAACATCTCGAGCCAAAATCCTTCTGCCACGTCAAACGTCCTCGGTGAATATTTCAAGAATAGTTTCCCCGATGAAAAAGGCCCTTTTACAAGAGTTATGGCCAATCAACTCCTTACGGAATTGGGTGTCCTAGTCAGTTATTAGAAGATATATACGGCCATGGGTATTGCCAAGGACTTGGTTAGGGGGACACTCGAGCATAGATATGCAATCTTGGATGCCTACCGTTACATGATTGAGTCCACAAATCCCAGAAGTAAGACGACATTACATGTTGATGAAAATGGATTCAAGTATTTTTTGTATCATATGGTGCTTGGATTCAAGGTTTTACACATTTAAGAAAAGGTATAACTATCGACAGTACCTTCTTTAGGAGCAGATATAATGGAGTTCTGCTAGTGGCGGTTGCGTAGGATGCAGAGAATCACATCTTTTCTGTTGCTTTTTGTGTAGCGGACAAGAAATGTGATACCTCTTATAGATTTTTTTGACCAACTGTGAAGCTGCATCGAAGATACTGAAGAGTTGTATTTTTTCTCGATAGGCATCCAAGTATTCCAAAGATGGGTTTAATTTTCTTCATTTCAGCTTACTTTGGTTGTTGCATCAGGCATCTTGGAGAGAACATTCGAACCAACTTTCACAATGAAAGGGTTGTGACTCTTTTTAATAGAGCATTTATAGAATAAAGTAGAGAGGAGTTTTTAGACCATTTTAATCACATAGCGGATATGCATCCCAAGGCAGCAGAACATCTCATACGTGTCGGTTTTGAGTAATAGAATCAGGCATTCTGTCTGGAAAATATATTTATTCTTATAAATTTAATGTCTTGTTTGAGTTACAAGTTTAGTATGATGTCGTACTAAGTGATTTTTTTGTATATGTACAATATTATGACATCAAACATAGCTGAATCGGTGAATTCATTATTTAGCGATGAAAGAGAATTTCCCATCAAGGCTTTATTTGAAATAATAAATAAGAAGTATGACCAATTTTCTAACGAAAGGCGTGTGCAGTTTAACGATACAGGAATCCCATTTGTTCTAGAAATGAAAAAAATAATATCAATGAACATCAGTCTAGGGAATAGGTTATTATCTCATCAAATAGCAGATTACAAATTTAGTATCACCGGTCATGGGAAAGTTGCTGCAGTCGATCTTCAAATAAGATCTTGTACGTGTAGATTTTTTAACCTGCACAACATACCTCGTCCACATGCTATGGCAGTGCTTTGAGCTTAATACGGTGCAAAATATGTACCTAAAATTTATGAGCACTCCTCTCCATATTATTCGATGGAAAAATATACAATGGCATATAGTGGGCATATTACTCCTATGCGTCCTGAAGAATCTTGGGTTGTTCCTGCAGAGCTTTTGAGGAGATTAATACCTCCTCCACATATTGACCCAAGTACTATCAAATCAGGAAGAAAGCAATATAAGAGGAGGCGTCGAGTCGGGGAATAATTTCCATCAAGAAGAAACAAGTGCTCCGTATGTAAGCGCGCTAGCCACAAAAGAACTATATGCTAGGATCGTGATCCACCATGATTGTTCTAATTGCAAAAACTTGTATTGTTGTTTGTTGTGGATTTTTATATATTTAACTTATTGTTGTGAACATAATGTTATCATTTATTATATATAAAATATCTTTTTAATAACTTGTGCATCAATAAAAAGAGGCAAAACATAAACTAAATATAGCATACCATAATTATTTTCAACAGATTACCCATCTGTTGTAACAAATGGACATTAGCTGGAAGAACATAATACAGTTCATCAAACTAGAATGATTTTCTCCAATAGATGACAAATCTATCACAATAGATGGATAATCTGTTGACAGAAACCCAACTGCTGACCAATCTGTTCCAACATATTATCCATCTATTGAAAGAACTTAAAAGCCAAAATTTCTATTGCTACTGGATTCAAAAATTGCTCTTTACCTCCAACCGTCGACAAGTTATCATGTATGTTTAGAAGAAATAGATAGAATGATAATTGAATAAGAATTAAAAATCCAAAGTCGACTGAAAATAAATTTTCATTAAACAAAAAATAAAATACATTAGGTATAGATCCAATATAGATAAATTAAAATACATATGCTAAAAAAACACATTCTTATTATTATTATTATTATCATCATCATCATTATTATTGCCAACCGGCTAATTATCTTCAACCGACAACAGCAGGGCCTTCTTTAGCCTGCAAATCTCTTAGAGCTTTCTTTCTCTCACGGCACCCAACTCCCATTGTAGTCATTAACCTTTCTCTGAAGTTCCCGCACTGTGTCATGCAGAATAGCAATGTCCCAAACAGGATTAGCCATATATAGAACATGCATGAATTGATAAAAAATATAGACATAAAGTAAAGAAAATAATTCGAATGTAATACAATGTATACTACCAACTGGTAGATTTACACAAGAAAAAAACTTACCTCAATAAGAAAGGAATATGCTCTTTGAAGAGAAGTGGTTGAAGATGTCATACGAAAAGAAAAAATGTAATAAAGAAATAAAGTGGAGTAGAATGAAGATTAAGGAGGGACTTATTATAGTGGATTGAATCTGAATGTGTTAGGCTAAAAGGGACGACTATTTAGCTCCATTGTATTAGTTAGATTCAAACTGCTGGCATTTTGTTTTTTGTTCACCTTTTCAAAATAGTTTGAGACTTAATAACAACCATTATCATTGAGATGTTGTAATAGATCACTTTCTGTCTCAACAGATAACCCACTGTTACAACAGATTTACTATCTGTTGCAACAGATGATCTGTATGATCAATAGATAAAATATTTGTTGCAACATATGGATTATCTATTGAAGCATATAGACCTTCGGTTGGAGGAGATGTTTTGATTACTTCGAACAATGGATTCATCAGTTGCAACAGATAGAGAATTTAATTCACCAGCTATTTTGAATATGTTAGACAAAGAGTCACGACTGTTCACCTCTTTTTTAATAGTCATCACTTGCGTGCAGATGAATAAACACTGTCTAACATTGATGGGTAGGAAGAATACGGTGTATACAGATGAATGGATCCACTTTCATGCATAGGAGTTATGTATTATTGATCAGGCTACTGTGACAGACACATATAAAGTACATTGACTTTGTAAATGCTATTTTTTATTGATTAGACATTGATCCTTCAAATAAAATCCTGTATTTTACAGTTTAGCTTAATAGGTGCAAGATGATAAGGCCGATAGGTTCCAATACTATGGTGTAGATACCCTGTTATAATTTAATGACGGTTTATGTTCATGTTTTTCTGTCAAGTTTAGAGAAGGGTTTAAGTTTTTGGTGGCAATGTAAATTTTCAATAGTGATTGGACCTATTTTAATGGTGCAATGGACTTTTGAAAGGCTTCCAAAGCCTCGCACTACAAGAAACAATGATGGAAAACCAATAGAAATTTCCCTGGTCTAAATTTATATGAATGGGTTGCTCGAAGAGTTTATTATACAACAGAAGGTGCTTGGGAGAATACCTGTGCGGGAAGAGAAAGGTGGAGAAAACCATATATCATCTTAGACCTTGTTTAAGAGGAAACACAGGGAATTAAGTAAGAACTTCTAGTGAACCTGGTTAATGAAATTAACATGAAAAATGATTAAACTGAATGATCTTGAAATATAGAAGTGTATCAAAATATAAAAATCCATCAGTCGTTTTATAAAAAAAAAAAGCTCAAGGGGACTGGAGCTAGTCACTTTGCTAGAGGCTGTAACTAGAGAGCATGGCCTCAATGAAGACTCACAAAGTGCGGGACCAAAACTTTAAGGAGCAGCTTTGCAACCAAAGGAGATTGGTAAGATTTTTAGTCAAGAATGAAACCTAAACCAATAACTCCAGAAGTAAAAATAAGGGAAACCAAGGCTTCAATTTTTGAAGTCTAACTTGTATCCCATGCCTTCTGTTTATTGCTATTATCAGATCAATGGCAGTAGAAACAAAAAGGTCTGAAGTTGGGCAGAAATCCCATGCTTGTTGTTTCCACTACCTTTGACCTGACCAGAGCCATAAATAGAAGGCATGAGATGCAAGTTTAACTTAAGAAATTACCACCTTAGCTTGATCCCTTATTTTTAATTCTGGAGTTGTTGGTTCAGGTTTCAATCCCGACTGACAATCTTACCACGTTTTGTGCTCACAAAGCTAAATCTTTAGAGTTCTGGTCCTGTATTTTATGGGTCTTTATTCAGGCCACGCTAGCTAGTTGTAGTCCCCTAAAAAAGTGCACAGCTCTAGTCCTCTTGAGCATTTTTGTTTTTCAAGAACGACTGATGGATTTTCATTTTCTGGATACACTTTCACAATCGCAGCTCATTCAATTTTTTTATTCTTCATGTTAATTTTTTTAGCCAGTTTCTCTATGCTTTCATTCCTACCCTATGTTCCTTCTTTAATAAGGCCTGAGTTTAGATATAATTTTTCCACCTCTCTCTTTTCATAATAGGTATTCTTACAATAACCTTATGCTATTTAATAGTTTCCTCAAGCAATCCATCCATATAAATTTAGACCAAAGCAATAACTATATTTATTTTCATTCTTGGTTGCAGCAGTGCGAGGCTTTAAAGGCCTTTCAAAAGTTCATTGAACCCTTAAAGCCAGTGCAATCACTATTTGAATGTTTACATTGCCACTAAAAACTTTAACCCTTCTCCAAACTTGACACATAAAATTAGCAAAATCTTCATTAAACCATAACAGGGTATCGACACCACCTACTTGGTCCCTCAGCCTTACCCATTCGAATCTAACAATATTAACTGTAAAATGCCATATCTTATTTGAAGGATTAACGCCTAATTGGTAAAAACCTAACATTCACAAAATCATTGTACTGGATATGTGTTTTCATGATAGGTTGATCAGTAATACATACCTCCCACATATGAAATGGTTCCATTTGCCAGAAACTTATTTCTCCAAACCCATCTTTACTCTAGCCTTTAAAACTGATCAAGCAAAAGTTGATCCCATTTCACTTTCTTTTATCTGCAAACAAGAGAAATACATTTGATGTTTAATAAGAGAAGAACAAAAAGGACATTACAAAAGGATAACACGAAATTGAATGAATCAACAGATAACCCATCTGATGTAATAGAATCCCCATATATTCAACCGATGAGTTATCTGTTGGAATAAATAAAACAAGCCTTGCTATTGATTTGATTTCTTCCAATAGTTGCTCCATCTGTTCTAACAACTGATTCATCAGTTGCAATAGTTGATGAAACTATTGCAATACCACCAAAATCATCAACAATAAAAAAATAGCACCATATGTTCCAACACCATCAATACATAAACACCAGATTTTCCAACAACAACACCCCCCAACAATAACACCACTAAAGTAACAAACAAAAGACATGAAAAATGATATTGACAACAAGGCTTTTAAGTTCTCCCAATAGATGACTTTTTCTCATATTTTAATAAAAATAACAGTTCGTTAATACAAGACTTAAATATCAAATTTAAATAACATACAAAGAAGAAGACGAGAAGTAAAGAGCAACGGTGAACCATGCCTGCAATGTCAAAAAAACAAACATCCAGTTCACTCGATAAAAGATATTGATCGATTGAGATTCGAAAGAGGAGAGAAAAGAAAGGGGAAAAAGAGAGAAAGAGAATTGTAAATAAAGATGATAGACAAGTTGAGTTAATTTATTAATGAAGGAGATAATCGAGAATATTCTAGATATGGGTTTTAAATATTCATTCATATATTCTGAGGGGCACGAGGAGATAGTTACATTGAAAAGACAATATAAGACTACTCAATGAGGAGATTTTTGAGTTATCCAAGTAGTAATATTTTTTACCTCCTTAGTATTTTATATTTTTTATCTCTAATAGGAAATACCTAAATTGCTTTATAAAAAAAGAACTTAAAATATATAAGTCTACTTTCCAATAGATGACAATTTCTGTTTGAAAATTTCCAAAGCTTGGTTATCTGTTGCAACAGATGACAACACTTATTTGATAATTTACAACAGATGGGTAATTTGTTGAAATAGATGACTTAATCTAATTGATAAATTCCAATATATAGGTCATCTGTTACAACAGGTTGAACATTTATTTTTATACAATTTCAATTGAGTTTATTTATTCAATTACAACTTCAATTGATTAATCTAGGACTAGGGGTGAGTACATAGAGTTACCTATAACTTAAATTATGTCTTTTGGCAATTATATGATATTGGTATTACACTCCTCCTAACCAGAGTCATCGATCGATCACTCTGAGTTGAAGCGATTCTTATTACCTCATTATCAAGCTAATACATAAATTGATTAATCTAGGACTAGGGGTGAGTTCATAGGGTCAACTACAACTTCAATTAAGTCTTTTGGCAATTGCATAGTAAGTTAGAATTGTGTTTCTCCCGACCAAAGTCATCGATCGATCACTTTGAATTGAAGAAATTCTTATTACCTCTTTGTAAAGATAATACCTAAATAGATTAATCTAGGACCATGGGTGATTTCATAGGGTCAACTACAACTTCAGTTGTGTCTTTTAGCAATTATGTGATGCTGGTATTATGCTCCTCCTAACCAGAGTCGTCGATCGATCACTCTGAGTTAAAGTAATTCTTATTACCTCATTGTTAAGCTAATACCTAAATTGATTAATGTAGAACTAGGGATGAGTTCATAGGGTCAACTACAACTTCAATTGAGTCTTTTCGCACTTTCATGATGAGACGGTATTGCGTTTCTCCCGACTAGAGTCATCGATTGATCACTCTGAGTTGAAGCGATTCTTATTACCTCATTGTTAAGCTAATACCAAAATTAATTAATCTAGGACAAGGGTGAGTTCATAGGGTCAACTACAATTTTAATTGAGTCTTTTGGCAATTGTATAATGTTGGTATTGTGCTCCTACCGACCAGAGTCATCGATCAATCACTCCGATTTGAAATGATTCTTATTACCTCATTGTCAAGCTAATGCCTAAAATGATTAATGTATGACTAGGGGTCAGTTCTCATATGGCTAACTATAATTTCAATTGAGTCTTTTAGAAATTACATGATGTTGGTATTGTGTTTCTCCCGACCAAAGTCATCGATCAATCACTCTGAGTTGAAGCGATTAATATTACCTCATTGTCAAGCTAATACCTAAATTTATTTAAAATAATAATAATAATAATAATAATAAAAGGATCTTAAAAAATATAAAGTCATACTTTACAACATATGATAATTTTTATTTGAATATTTACAACGGCTCGGTCACCTATCGCAATAGATGGCAGTGCCTATTTGATAATTTACAATAGATAGCTAATCTATTGAAACATATGACTTAATCTGTTTGATAAATTCCAATAGATAAGTCATCTGTTGCAACAGGTTGATCATTTGTTTTTGTACAATTTCAATTGAGTTCATATGTTCAACTAATACCTAAATTTAATAATCTAGGACTAGGGGTGAGTTCATAGGGTCAACTACAACTTTAATTGAGTCTTTTGGCAATTGCATGATGATACGATATTACATTTCTCCTGACCAGATTCATCGATCGATCACTCTAAGTTGAAGTGATTCTTATTACTTAATATGTTCAACTAATACCTAAATTGATTAATCTAGGACTAGGGGTGGGTTCGTAAGGTCAACTAAAACTTCAGTTGAGTTTTTTGGCAATTGCATGATGAGACGGAATTTTGTTCCTTCCTACCAGATTTGTCGATTGATCACTCTGAGTTGAAGCGATTCTTACTACCTTATATGTTCAACTAATACCTAAATTGCTTTAAAATAAATAAATAAATAAAAAATCTTAAAACACATAAATCGTACTTTGTAATAGATGACATTTTTTGTTAGAAAATTTTCAATGGCTCAATCATTTGTCGCAATAGATGGCAACGCCTATTTGATAATTTACAATAGATGGGTAATATATAGAAACAGATGATTTAATCTGTTAGACAAATTCCAACAGATAAGTCATCTGTTGCAACCGGTTGAACATTTATTTTTATACAATTTCAATTGAGTTCATATGTTCAACTAATATTTAAATTGATTAATCTAGTACTAGGGCTGAGTTAATAGGGTTAACTGCAACTTCAATTGAGTCTTTTGGCAATCGTATAATGAGATAGTCAAAATTTATGCATATCTTTTTAAATTTTAAAAAATAATTAAGATTAATTCGGACCAAATTAACATTTTAAAAATTTGTCATTCTTTTCGAAAATACAAATAAACCCATACAAATGTACCATTTGCCAAAAAATGTTTCATCATTTCAAATCTTGAGTTCTCTCTCTTTTCTCTCTCTAAAAAACATAGACAAGAACAACTCAATAAATTACTCAACCCTACACAACAAATTTATTTTCTTCTCATTTCCGACCACATAGGTTATTTTCAACTTTATTCTTGCTTGTATCAGTCATTTTCTCTGTCTTCATAGGTAACAGAGTTTGAGAAGAGTTCTACATTTGTTATTTTTTCTAAAAATTAGGGATTTTAAGTTAATTATGAAAAAGAAGACTTTTAGTTGTATTATCTTCGAGAATGGGTTTACAATTTTGAGTTTTGATAGTAAAATAGTAAGTAGAACCCTAGAAAATCCTAGTTTTGTTGTAATGTTTGATTAACTTTTGTGGTATTGTTTGGTGGTGTTTATGGTGTTGGTGGTCATGGTGATAGAGCAGGTGGTGTTTGTGGTGGTTGGTGGTGGTATTCTTGGCTGTTGGAGGTGTCGGTATTGGTGGTGTTTGTAATGTATTTTTTAAAATTTATGCATACATCAACTATAATGTAAGTTTTATTTTTCTATTGTTTGTTGGTAAAACATGTCTTCCAAAGGAATAGAAAGTGAATGTGGATCAACTTCTGAACACCTAACAAAAAAGGCCACAGTACAGAGGGATTTAGAGGCTCTTCCCGAGCAATCTCGGTCAGGGAAAACTGAAGCTGAGGAAAGTTATGAAAATGATGTTGAGGGAGGTGGACAAGGGTCTGTATATGGTGATGAGAAAATTGAAAGTGAGGAGGAGGAATATGAAGATAAACAAGAAGAGCAGGAAGAAGAAAGTGAGAAAGAGGATGATAATACATCACTAATGGGGCATGAGTTAATATCGAAATCCCAGTATAAGGCTTTTAAAACTATTAGTATTGATAAGTTTCAAGATGCGGTTCCGATAGATCACCCTGCAAAACTAGATGGTGATTTTATTCTTAAATGTCAGTTGGGGAAACCTTTTGACGAGTTTAGGAATATTATGAAAAATGAAAACATAGACGCACTTTTTTAAAAAAAACAACTTTGGATACTTTCTTGAGCTGCTTGAGGATGATATGTTCATTTCAAAATGAGCATGGTATATGGCCTTCTCAAGCATAGGATCAAGTATGTGGGGGTGATAAAGATTTGGATGACGGAGAAAAAAGATGGATGAAATCTGGATCAACTAATATGACATGCCAGATTGTTTTATCTCGAAAGAGTTTGACATAGTGATGGGCTTAAGATGTAATCATCCAGAAAAACCTCCCACCAATAAAACACCACGCAAAAGGTCCAAGGTAAGTCGGAAAGCCAAACCACCACCATCAAATAGTGGTAAGTCATTATCCAAGAGACCACCCACCATAACTGACAAACGCAAGGAAAAACTAAATGGATTGTTGGACATTTTTGGGCATAGGTGCAGAGCCAATGATTTGATAGAACATCTCAAGGATAAAACCATACAAAAGCATTACAGGGAGCAGTTGTGCTCTATTTGGTTTTCCTACGTCGTTATATCGGTAAGAGACGTCAACAAAGTCATAGAAAATGATTTATTGAAGCTTGCTGATGAATTTGAGAAATTCAACAATTATCCCTGGGGATAGGACAACTACTAATTAGCTGTCAAATATTACTGAAAAAGCTATCCCCAAAGACGATCATATTATACAGCTTTCCTTGGGGTTTCATGGCAAATTCAATCACTATTTGTTTACTCATACATTAATTTATATTGAATAATTACTATGACTTGTTTTTTGCTTTCCTCCGATTTATAATTTTTAAGGTTTGGCCATTGGAAGCCATTCCTCACCTCCGAAAGCAGTTCAAAGATTACCCGAATGAGGTTTCTCATCCAAGGATCCTTAGGTGGTTGTTACAATGATTAACCCAAAAATTAAGGAGGTTGATCTTTTTAACCCTCCGGATGATGTAGTACGTCTTCTTGCAAGTAAAATAATTTAACTCAAATAAAGATATTAAAATAGATGTGTCATCTATTAAAATAGATTAACCATCTACTGCAACTGGTGCAACAGATGGGTAATTTGTTATGACAGACGATCTATATTTTACAACAAATTAACCATTTATTCCTCTATTTTTGAACCCGACTCAACAGATTACCCATCTACTATAAATTATGCAACAGATGGGTAATCTGATGGAACATATTATTAATTTATTGCAACATACAAATTAGTTGTTGTGACATATAGATCATATGTTGCATAAATTTTCTACGTTAACATATAACTCGACTGCAAATTATTATATGATTTAAATGTATCTATTTTTTTATAGGTTGTACATCTGTGGATCCTGCCTATTAAGCAGGAGTTGGGAATGACTTCTTTTCTTACTCTAGGTCTTGTTTATAGAATAGCAGACCCAGTAGTGGAGTTAATAAAGAAGGAATTGGTTGAAGAAATATCCATAAGAAGATCAATTAGGCAAGGTCATCCTAGTATTGAGGCTTTTCATGACCAAACTACTATAACAAATCTGGGTGCTTCTTCCAGGGGTGTTCCTGGTGGAGTTGATATTAGCGGTAGGCATGCTAATGCTACTACCAGTCGTGATGTTGAGCATGTTGATGCTCAATAAAAAAATAAAATTGTTTGAAAATCGACCTTTTACAGGTATGACAGATATGCCTATGTGCTGCGTGGATGGGGTAAGTTTCTATGCGACAATGCCCTGTGAGAGAGACCCATGTAATGAGGGAGGTACCTATGAAAGGTCTATTTTCAAACAATTTTATTTTTTCTTAAGCATCAACATGCTCAACATCACGACTGGCAATGGCATTAGCATGCTTGCCACCAATATTAACTCCACTAGTAACACCCTAGGAAGAAGCACCCGAATTTGTTATAGTAGTTTGGTCATGAAGATCCTCAACACTAGGATGACCTTTCCTAATTGATCTTCTTATGGATATTAATCCAGGTAATTCCTTCTTTATTAACTCCACTGCTGGGTCTGCTATTCTATCAACAAGACCTAGAGTAACATATGTGTATTCTGGTGCAACTTGTATGCTCTTGCACACATCGAATATGTTTGAAAATACACCATTCACAGTAATCTAGAGTAACATATGTGTATTCTAGTGAAACAAGACCTAGAGTAAAATATGTTTGAAAACACACCTTTCACAGTAATCTACTTGTCATCTATTGCAACATATGTGTATTATGGTGCAACTTGTGGTCGTTTTGTATCAATATATTACCCATATTTTGCATAAGTTGCATTAGATAGGTAATCTATGAACAGATTAAAAGAACCCTCTACAATTGATGGACCACCCATTGTATCTTTCACTGGGTTTTCCTTCTTTATACTTACTAACCTATTTAAAAATTGACTTCTTATATCACACTATGTTGAAGAAATTCTCTACTCATGAGGGGAATTCAATTAGTCTACCCAAAAACTTATGATGCTGGCGATAGGATAATGGACCTTGGCTTACACAGAAATCTCAAGGATAGGTACGATTATCTCAGTAATCTAGCGTCAACTCCTAGTGGTGAGGGATTTCATTCATTACTTTTTGGGTTCTAATTGGATGAATAAATGATAAAATATGTTAGATAGGAGAGATCAAATCCGCAGGAAAAAAGTTGGACCGAGGTAGCGTGCGGGTCGTACGCTCTTGCACACATCGAATATTTGCTGACCGAAACAAAAAGGCAAAGCCAACGACCTTTCTGTGCGACAACGTTGTGGGAAACATGCAAGAGTTATGGGCTTATGGGATACTAACTAGATACTTGGAGCCTGTGTATAAAGAAGATCCTATGAAATAACAATTTTTTTTTTATTTCAAGTCACTTCACTTTACATACTTTACCTTACATACATGTAGGGGCAATTTTTTTTTGTCTGATGAAAGTTGTCTTTTTTAGAATACAATAGATTGTCTATTTTTTGTAAAATATATTCTCTTTGTTCGGATAGATAGTTTATCTATTACAATAGGTTGGTCATCTGTTGCATTATGCTGATAGAGTCTTATCTGTTGCAACAGTAAGAAGTCCTTTTTGATAATTTCAAATAGATGACCTACTTGTTGCAGCATATGTCTAAATTTATTTGATATTTTTCAACAATTACTCTTGAATATCCATGTGCTCAACAACACCAAACCAGTAGCAAATACAAATATATCGTCATAAAATTTTTAGCAATTAGGCTTGAATATCTATGTGCCCAACAACACCAAACTAGTAGAAATAACACCAATAATGTAGTATCTTGTTGCTCAATTTTGTTTCTCTTCAAAAGCCTTGACTTTCTTCAACGAACCTCAGATTACACGATTTGCTTGTTAAGGGTGTCGTTCTTCATACCAATCAAAGTAATCACATCTACCCAACTTTTACAAAAATAAGACCAAAACTACAAAATAATTACAAATCAATAATTAATCAACTAATTAAATAAAAAAATATTACCTTTAAAACCTTACAAGTTAAAAACCTATGACCTGGATTTTGTTGAGTTTAAGAAGTCTTCAATAGAGCTTCATGACCACACTTATAATATCAAAAAATTTTATCACAAAAAATAGTGGAAGATGAGCTCGGTCAAACTCAATTGAAAAAAAAAAGAAAAAATATGCTGAAAAATCAAATACAAATAATTTAAAGATTTTGGATAGAGAAAAAAAGATGAAGAAGAAAAAGAAGATTTGGGAATTTAGGGTTAAATTTTAGGAAGAAGTTGAATATATAAGACTATGGGAGAAAAATAACCATTGGGGGCCAAATCAGACACCAAGTCAGGAAAAATGGGGGTTCAACGAGCCTTGGTTACGTGAATTACACTAGAGCAACCTACAAGAATAAAAGTGCCAAACTGACACATTTGATGCCTATTTTATTTTACATTTTTAAAGTGAACACTGTCTACTTGATGCCTATTTTATTTTAGGTGTTTAAAATGAACGTCGTCGATGGGTTCCACCTTTTTTATTTCAAGTCACTTCACTTTACATGTAGTGGCAATTTTTTATGTCTAATGAAAGTTGAATTTTTATGATGCAACGGATTGTCCATCTATTGTGACAAATATTCTACCTCTTCTGACATATAGTTTATCTGTTGCAATAGGTTGGTCATCTGTTGAATTATGTCGATGTTTCTATCTAAGTCTACCTATTGCAATAGTGGAAAGACTTGTTTGATAATTTCCAACAAATTGCCTACCTTTTGCAATATATGTCTAAATTTGTTTGATATTTTCCAACAGATATTTCATCTTCAGCAACAGTTACATTATTTTTTGTGATATTTTAATCTAGTATTCCATTTAAATTAATAAGTTCAAATCTTAGGAAAAAATAAAATTCATAGACAAAATAAAATAAAATAAAGCCTTCTGAAATTACATAAAATAAATTAACAAATAAATGAAATATAAAAAAAATGTTATGGTTACAGATCTTAACAAATACATCAACAATTTAAGTATTGATGCCAAGAATTCCTAAGGAGGGGTGAGGTTATTACTTTGACAGACTCAAACTATAAAGATCTACTCAATATGGACAAGTTGTTCTTCATTTGATGCTATGGAATTCAAATTTGGTCATCGTGGATCTTTATTGCCGCTTACGTATGATTTTTGTGCTTTCTGTTCTCCGTATTTTCATAAAAAGAGTTGCATATTTTCAATGCTGTTCAGCAGTATCTTCTACATCCACTTGAAAAGCCAAAATTGGTCAATGCTAATCACGGAGATACAACAAAATGGAAAAGGATAACTCATTTGTTCTAGCAAATTAAACAGGTCTTCCTCTTATTTTAAATTGTCCCAAACAGATTATATTTTTGTTGCAACGGATGAATCAACTATTGGGATAAATTTCTACATGAGGAAGACCTGTATGATAATTTTCAACGGATGAACCATCTATTGCAACATATGACTTATCTGTTTGGAAACACTTAAATAATAGGAAGTCTTGATTTAATTTACCCTAATAGATGACCTATTCGTTGCAGCAGCTAGGTTATCTATTGGTACAAATCAAAGCGGTACGAAGAGATATTTGATTTTGTAAAATAGATGAGACATATATTGCAACAAATACTTTATCCGATGTAACAAGTTAATCAACTATTACAAAACATGTATATATCTGTTTGATAATTTTCAGCAGATTTGTCATCTGTTGAAACATATATGTGTCTGTTTGTTAGTTGGAACAAAAATATATATTCACCATATTTAGTTCGTACTACTCTCCTTTGGCTATTGTACATTTCTCAGTGCAACACACGGATAGAGGAGTTGCAATTTTGCTTTTTTAGATGCTTGATAATGCCTTGTAAATTACCTTCCTTCTTCTCTTAGACTTAATCTCTAATAAAGCGGATGGATATAAAATCCTCTTTGATGGAATGACACCCCTCTTAGATGTTAATTCCTTTACAAAGGCAGTTAATGCATTAATAGTATTAATCACTACATCATGTTTCGCCTTGCAATCTTGACATTTGCATGCAGAACATTCGCTGGGAAAGGCAAAATTTGTATGACTAGTAAAATCATACTCCGAATTATTTGTTTTAAATACTGTTATAGGAGAATCAAGTAATTATGGCAAACTCCTTCCAACCAAAATAAAAAGGCATGCCACAATAATTTATCTACACCTCATCCATCTTATCTTTGTTTTCATACATAAACCTATGCTTGAGAAGTTCATATACCATTTTCATTTGGTAACGTGCATTGTTATCCTTCTACAAATCAAGATATTTTTCAAAGCAGCTTTTCCTGAAATAAGCATCCAATTTTTGTTGTCGAAGTATTTTTGTGAAGGCATCAAAAGATTTTTCCATGGCTGACTTAACCACAAAATCACCCATTAAATCTATCGTACCATCGCATTGCATTCTTATAAGTTAACAATCAATGCTAGAGGTTTTGACTAACTCTTCGGTGGAAGGGCTATTAGTATTTGGATCATCACTTTTGAAATATTTCTCCTCCCCGTGTTCATCATATTCAGCTCCTGATTGTGATAATGTTTTTAAAGAAAGCTCATAGAGTGGTGGATGTAGCCTAGCTGCTTCACTTGTTCCTTTACTTGGACATGATTTGGTTTCTGTTCTTTTGGGAGCTATATTAACTAAAATCAGCAGGAACACAAAAGAATATATTATAGTTGATTAATGAATCATTAGAAAAGGATAACAGTAAATCAAACATGCAAACCAGTAAAATAATAGTTGCAACAAATCACACATCTGTTGCATGAGGTAAGTTATCTATTGCACCAAATAACTAACTTGTTGCAATGGATGAGTAATCTATTGCAACAGTACAAAATATATCACTCATCTACTTAGAAAAATAAATGATCAATGCAACAGATCACACATCTGTTGCAATATATGAGTGATCTATTGGATCAGTTAACTAACCTGTTGCAATAGATGTATTATTTGTTGTGATAATACAAAATATATTACTTATCTGTTAAGACAAATGAATGGACTGTTTAATAGATTACACATCTATTGCAACATATGAGTGATCTGTTGGAATAGTTAACTAACCTATTATAACGGTTGAGTAATCTGTTGTGATAATACGAAACAAATCACTCATCTGTTGAGACATATGAATGGTTTGTGAAAGAGATCAACATCTATTGAAATATATATATTAGAATAGTTAACTAACCTATAGCAATGACTGAGTAATGTATTGCGATAATATAAAATATATCACTTATCTATTAAGACAGATTAATGATCTGTGCATCAGATCACACATCTGTTGTAGCATAAGAGTGATCTATTAGAATAGTTATCAATGCTGTAGCAATAGTTGAGTAATTTGTTGCAATAATACAAAATATATCACTTATCTGTCAAGATAGATGAACAATCTGTGCAACAAATCACATATTTATTGCAACATATGAGTGATCTATTTGAATAGTTATCTACATTGTAGCAACGGATGAGTAATCTGTTATGACAATACAAAATATATCACTGATATGTTGAGTCATATGAATGGTCTGTGCAACAGATCACACTTCTTTTTCAACATATGAGTGATCTATTATAACAGTTATCAACGGTCAATACTATTTGGATTTTTTCCAACAGAAGGGTCGTCTATGGAGATAAATGATTGATCAGTTGGAAAAATCAAGTCTTGGATATATCTTGTTGGAATAGTTGATAGGATTTTATCCAATAGGAGGTTTATCTTTTGTATTAGATCTTTAATATGATGGTTCCTTTGGTGCATCAAATGGATAATCTGTTCTATCAGATTTTTAATATGATGGTTCATATATTCAACTAATGCCTAAATTGATTAATCTAGGACTAGGGATAAGTTAATAGGGTCAACTGCAACTTCAGTTGAGTCTTTTGGCAATCGCATAATGAAATGGTTAAAAATTATTTATATCTTTTTAAATTTTAAAAAATAATTAAGATCAATTCTGACCAAATTAACATTCTCAAAATTTGTCATTCTTTTCCAAAATACAAATAAACCCATACAAATATTCCATTTGCCAGAAAAATATTTTATCATTGCAAATCATGAGTTCTCTCTTTTTTAACTCTCTAAAAAATACAGACAACAACAACAACTCAATAAATTGCTTAACCCTTCACACCAAATCAATTTTCTTCTCATTTCCGACCACATAAGTGTTATTTTCAACTTCAATCTTGCTTGTATCAGTCATTTTCTCTGTCTTCATAGGTAACAGAGTTTGAGAAGAGTTCTACACTTGTTATTTTCTCTAAAAATTAGGGACTTTAGGTCAATGATGAAAAAGAAGACTTTTAGTTGTATAATATTCAAGAATAGGTTTACAATTTTGATTTTTGATGGTAAAATAATTGGAAGAACCCGAGAAAACCCTAGTTTTTTCACAATATTCTGTTGACTTTCATGGTATTGTTTGATGGAGTTTGTGGTGTTGGTAGTCGTGGTGGTGGAGCAAGTGGTGTTTGTGGTGGTTGGTGGTGACATTCGTGGCTATTGGTGGTGTCAGGATTGGTGGTGTTTCTAATGTATTTTATAAAATTTATGCATACATCAATTATAATGTAATTTTAATTTTCTATTATTTATAGGTAAAACATGTCTCCCAAAAAAATAGAAAGTGAAAGTGGATCAACTTCTGACCTCCTAACAAAAAGGCCACAATATAAAGGGATTCAGAGGATCTTCCCAAGCAATCTCAGTCAGGGAAAAATGAAGCTGAGGAAAGTTATGAAAATGACATTGAGGGAGATGGACAAGGGTCTGTAGATGGTGATGAGAAAAATAAAAGTGAGGAGGATGAATATGAAGATAAACAAGAAGAGTTGGGAGAAGAAAGTAAGAAAGAAGATAATAATACATCACCAATGGGGCGTGAATTAATATCGAAATCTCAGCATGAGGCTTTTAAAACAATTAGTATTGACATGTTTCATGTTGCGATGATAATAGATCACCCTGCAAAACTAACTGGTGATTTTATTATTAAATGTCAGTTGGGGAAACCTTTTGATGAGTTTAGGAATATTATGAGGAATGAAAACATATATGTACTTTTTAAGAAGAGCTATTTTGGATACTTTCTTGAGCTACCTGAGGACCATACTGTCCATTTCCAAATAAGCATGGTGTATGGTTTTTTCTAGTGTAGGATCAAGTATGTGGGGGGCGATAAATATTTGGATGAGGGAGAAAAAAGATGGATGAAATCTAGATCAACTACTGTGGCATGCCGGATTGTTTTGTCTTGAAAAAGTTTGCCATAATGACGGGCTTAAAATGCGATCATCCAGAAGAAACTACCACCAATAAAACACTATGAAAAAGGTCCAAGGCAAGTAAGATAGCCACATCACCACCATCAAATAGTACTAAGGCATTTTCCAAGCGACCATCTATCAAAACCAACAAATGCAAGGAAAAATAAATGGGTTGTTGGACATTACTAGACGTGGGTGAAAAGATAATGAGTTGATAGAACATCTCAAGGATAAAACCATACCAAAGCATTACAGGGAGAAGTTGTGATTGGTTTGGTTTTCCCATGCCGTTATATTAGCAAGAGACGTCAACAAAGTCATAGAAAATGATTTGTTGAAGATTGCTGATGATTTTAAGAAATTCAACAATCATCCCTGGGGATATGACAACTACTACTTGACTGTCAAATATTTACTAACAAAGATATCATCAAAGACGATCATATTATACGTATTTCCTTGGGGTTTCATGGTAAATTTAATCACTATTTGTTTACTCATACATTAATTTATATTGAATAATTACTATGAATTTTTTTTTTGCTTGCCTTCGGTTTATAATTTTTAAAGTTTGGGAATTTGAAGTCATTCCACACCTCCGAAACATTTCAAGGATTACCTGAATGAGGTTTCTTATCCAAGGATCCTTAGGTGGTTGCTTCAAAGAGCAACCCAAAAATTAAGGTGGTTGATCTCTATAACCCTCTGGATGATGCATTACGTCTTCTTGCAAGTAAAATAATTGACTCAAATAGATATATTAAAATAGATGTGCCATCTGTTACGACAGATGTGTCATCTGTTACAATATATTACCTATCTACTACAACTGGTGCAACAGATGGGTAATTTGTTATGACAGACGATCTATATTTTTCAACAAATTAACCATCCATTCCTCTATTTTTGAACCCGACTCAATAGATTACCCATCTACTATTAATTATGCAATAGATAGGTAATCTGATGTAATATATTATTAATCTGTTGTGACATAGAGATCAGCTATTGCGATATATAGATCATGTGTTGGATAAGTTGTCTATGTTAACATGTAGCTCGACTGACTGCAAATTATTATATAACTGACTGCAAATCATTATATGATTTAAATGTATCTATTTTTGTATAGGTTGAGCATCTGTGGATCGTGCCTATTAAGCAGGAGTTGGGGATGACTTCTTTCATTACTCTAGGTTTTGTTGATACAATAGCCGACCAAACAGTAGAGTTAATAAAGAAGGAATTAGCCAGAGCAACAACCATAAAAAGATCAATTAGGCAAGGTCATCCTAGTGTTGAGGCTCTTCATTACCAAACTACTATAAAAAATCTGGATGATTCTTCCTGGGGTGTTGCTGGTGGATTTAATATTGGTGGCAGGCATGCTAATGCTACTGCCAGTCTTTAAGTTGAGCATGTTGATGCTCTAGAAAAATAAATATGTTTGAAAACACACCTTTCACAGGTACCTCCCCCATTACACAGGTCTCTCTCCCCCTTACAATGGTCCCTCTCACCCCTCTTCACCCTCATGTTCTTTTTACAAATGCAAAGAGTGCAAGAATAGCAAGGATAAACTATTTGAAAAATTAGAGACTATCGCTAAAGCTATTGAGGAATTAAAATCCAAAAGGGATGTCATACATCCAAGAAGGTGAGCGAGACATACACTCCTATATTGGCGGTTGGGAGGAAGAAAAGGCTAATTAACCAAGTAATCTCTATTCATAAATCCAAAAAAATTACAAATCCTCCCTCTTCAAAAGATGTTGAAGTTCAAGGGCTATTTAAGAAGGTGGACATATATGCGGAACTTGGCACCAAAGAGAAGAGGGATTTGTGATGGGCCAAGCAAGGCACAAAAGATTACCCCATTCATACCTTTTTCACCCAAGACTTCAGAAGTATGATAGATATGCCTATGCAGTACGTGGATAGGGTAAGTTTACTTTTCCTAACCAGTCTTCTAATCTACTTGTCATCTGTTGCAACATATGTGTATTCTGGTGTAACTTGTAGTGGTTTTTTTGCAACATATTACCTATCGTTTGCATAATTTACATTAGATAGGTAATCTGTGAACAGATTTAGAAAACCCTCTGCAATTGATGCACCATCCATTGCATCTTTCACTATGTTTTTTGTAATGCCCCGCATTTCCTAAGCTAGAAAATGAACCGTTGTTCGTATATGTGAAAACCCCAATTTTGTAAGCCATATTTAGGAACCTAAATTACCAAGAGTACCCTAGTTAGAGAGAGCTTATGATGTGTTAAGTGTGGTTATATGAGTCACTTAAGGTAGTACAAGCTAATATTTTAGAAATCCATTAAGTTTTAGTGTTTGAATTCACAAAGGTCATCTTTGAATGAGAATAATATTATAAATATGTGTTATTTATGCATATTTCTACCCATAAATTATAGATAATCGAATTAGCTTTCCAACGATACCAATTTCACCAAAATCGACACCCGATCAAGGAGTTATGGCTTTTCGAAGTAGAATGCATCGCCTAACCAATCACACATGGCCACTGGAAAGCATATGCGGCACCTATGTAAATATAGGCGATATCATATGTGGCGCCTATGTAAATATAGGCGATATCATATGCGGCACGTATGTAAATATATGTGATATCATATGCGGTGCATATCTTATGATTTCAAGTGACTTAAACACTCTGTTTTTGGGTTATTTTGAGGTAAATTAAGTCTTTTGGCACTCCTTACACACCACTAAACTTAACCTTAAAAATTTAATAGATTCTAAACACATCATAACCCTATTATCAGTTTAAGTTCATCATCCAAGAGAACTAAAAGAGAAAAACAACTAGGGTTACACAATCAACATTGAGGGACCAATCTTTCAATGAATCCGTTACCATAAAGGTATGTGGGGTTATGAACAAGAATACCCTTTCGTTCTTGAGCCCAAAGTTTGCATTATTTTACAAAGATACATGATTTTAACATGTTTTATCATGAATTTGAAGAGATAAATCTTATCCAATGTTGTTGTTCAAGATACTATGATTATTTTGAATTTTAGAAAATAAACTCCATGAGTTTGAGATTATTGTTATGATTAAAGGCTGAAATTTTTCAGATTTCCGTATAAATTATGCATGCTTGTGATATAAAGTATAAATGTTGAAATGTTTTGATTAAGTATCTCTATAAGGGTCATTAACCCATATTGAGATTGTTGTTTTGAAAATTTATGTACTACATGCACCCATGTTTAGACTATTTTTGTTTAAGTATAGAAAGAATTGACCTTTTGGTCTCAACAGAGTTAAAATCCACTTTATGAAACGAGTTACGAATTTTATCATTTATTTAACTTAAGAAATATGAGATTACCCTTAAAGTGGATTTTTCTTTACATTTTTGAGCATAGTATTGGGAGTAGTATTTAGCACCGAGTTGGGTATGTTACTACGGTTTCATACCCCAGAACTACGTGCCACTGTAGGTTGAGACATTGACTTCCTCTATATGTGGAAAATTGAGGTAGTTATCACTGAGATGAGATTGTTCTACACTGATGGAAAGGGTATGACAACCTTAACCTTACTGGGGCAAGTCGTGGGACATCATGGGTGCTCACATGATGTACTAGTCAGTTAGAAGAACCTCCCAAAGAGTCGTCCCTCATTCTTAGATTAATTTTACTAATTTAAAAGAGATTTGAAATGCAGATTTATGATATATTCAATATTCAGATTTCACTAAGATTGCTTGATAAGAGAATAAGAAAAGAATCTTGATATTTGGATTAAGTGTAATGGCTCATGATATCCAAATTGGCATGTTTTACCATTCATTGTGTATGATTTCAGATTTTATATTTCTTTCAAGCTTTATGAGCCATTTACAAATGTCCTGCATGACTTGGAAAGAAAACTTATGACATGATCATTAAATATATATATATATATATATATATATATATATATATGTATGCATATAAATATGTTTATTTCAGGCACCCCATGTACTCGGTACATATTCCATGGTACTGACCCAAATGTTCACATGTGGGCTACATTTTCCCTATAATGTAGGTTCAGGTGCTCATTCCCAGGTTTGATCATGATTATCCGAGCACGTTGATCTACATCCTCTGCAGTGGTGAGTCCTCATGTTCTGAGGACTAGTTATTCAGATTTCATCATTTACTTTGAGTCGTTCAGTTTATTTCCTAAGTTCGGTCAGTTGAGGTTTGTCCCAAGGGCTCATAGATATATAGTTTAGTAGAGGCTTGTCAAACTAGATGGATAGATTGATCAAATTTGTTGGAGATGTCATATTTTGTTACTTTCTGTACTTCATTCGTATTGCAGTATAATATTATGGAGGATGTTTAGATGTTTTGATTATGATGACTTTGATTATAAGTAATGAATGGTAAGAAAAATGGTTAAAAGGGTTAGCTTGGGGATACTTGTAGAATTAAGCATTGTGTGACACCTCGGGCCCATTTTTGGGATGTTACAAACTTGGTATCAGAGTCTAAGTTTATTGGAGTCCTAGAGAGTCTGACAAGCTGCATTATGTATAGTCTTGATCATCGGTGTGTAGCGCACCACATTTATGACAAGAGGCTATGAAGCATTTTAGAAAAAAAATAGGTCGTTTCATTCTTTCAGAAGTCTATAGTACTTACAGTTGTTCCCTTTCATATATTAATTCATTTTCTCTTCTTTTAGAATATGCCTCCTCGCTGAGCTAGAGAAAATAACGTGGGTCAGCAATCTCAGCTTGCTGATCCCCTAAATGAGAATGTATCCCACGCTGAGTTCAGGGCAGCCTTTCAAAAGCTTTCCTAAATTGTTACCACCAACGTTCAGGCCAACTAGGCCCCGGCTCCACAACAACAAGGAGGTAACTTAGCTGCCACAAGAATCCATGACTTTATACGGATAAATCCGCCAAAGTTTTATGGGTCCAAGGTAGGTGAGGATCCACAGTTGTATCTGGAAGAGATAAGAAAGATCACAAAGGTAATGCATGTGTCTGAGGAGGAGAGTGTTGAGTTAGCCTCCTACAAATTGAAAGACCTTGTGTATGACTGGGTGGTTGTATGGAAAATGGGTAGAGTAGAGGGTGCTGCTCCTATGACTTAGCAGGAGTTCCAGGATGCATTCTTGGATAAATTCTTTCCGCTAGAGTTGAGAGAGGCGAAAGTTGAAGAATTCATGAACTTACAGAAAGGCTCCATGACTATTAAGTAGTATTGCTTGAAGTTCAATCAGTTAGCAAAATATGCCCCAAATCTGATAGCCGATAATCGATCCAGTATGGGAAAGTTCTTGACAGGGGTGTCAAGCTATGTGGTTAAGGAGTGTAGATCAGCTATGCTTAATAATGAGATAAATTTTTCCAAACTGATGACCCATGCCCAACAGATCGAATCAGATAAGATAAAAGAGAGGGATAGAGTAAGGGGGGATAAGAGAGCCAGATCCGAGCAACCTACTTATGGTTAGAACATATCACAAGGAGGGAATCGGCCTCAGTTTTAGAGCCGTTAATCTATGCCAGCACTATCATCATCTGGTGCTCCAGCACTTATAGGTAGGCAAGAACAGGGAAATAGGTCTTCTATGTCTGGATCTCAGAATACCGTGAGCAATCGGCCTAACCGTCCACCATGCACCAGGTGTGGTAGGGATCACGGGGGTAAGTATTTGTGGGGTCAGAAGGACTGCTATGGATGTGTCCAGAAGGTCCACGGTTTTAGAGATTGTCCTCGTACCAGACAGGGGAACCGTGGTGTTCACCCCAGGCTCAGACTGCTAGTGCTCCAACTCCTGTAGCTCGTCCATCTCCTACTCATGGTGCTTCTTCTAGCACTACTGGCGGTTAGCGCCATAACAGATTCTATGCTTTGCCTTCCCATCAGGAGCAGGAGGACTTCCCCGATATTGTTACTGGTATACTTTGTGTGTTTCATTTTGATGTTTATGCGTTGTTGGACCCTGGGCCTAGTTTTTCCTATGTGACACCTTTGGTTACTGTAAAATTTGAAGTGAGTCCCGAGATTGTCTCTAAGCCCATCCTAGTTTCTACCCCTATGGGTGAGTCCATTGTTGCCTAAAAAGTGTACAAAAAGTGTCCTATTTCTATTCTTCATAGAGTTATGTTTGCTGATCTAATAGAGTTAGACATGGTAGATTTTGATGTTATTCTGGGTATGGAATGGCTTCACTCTTATTATGCATCCATAGACTGTCGTACCCGTGTAGTCAAGTTTTAATTCCCTGGTGAGTCTGTTATCGAATGGTCTGGTAATTTTGGATCTTCCACGAGTCATTTTATCTCATATCTCAATGCTAGAAAGCTTATTTCCAAAGGGTGCATTTATCACCTAGTCAGAGATAAAGACACTAAGTTTAAGACTCTAACTTTCCAATTAGTTGACGTTGTTAATGAGTTTTCCGATGTCTTTTTGGAAGATCTTCCAGGGTTACCTCCCGATAGAGAGATAGAATTTAGGATTGACTTTTTTCTCGATACTTAGCCCATTTCCATTCCTCCATATCGTATGGCACCCGTAGAACTTAAGGAGTTGAAAGAGAAACTCAAAGATCTCTTAGATAAAGGTTTTATAAGACCAAGTGTGTCTCTTTGGGGTGCACCTGTCCTATTCGTGGGAAAGAAAGATGGCTCTTTGCACATGTGCCTTGACTATCGCCAGCTTAACAAAGTCACTCTAAAAAACAAGTATCCCCTTCCAAGAATAGATGATTTGTTTAATCAATTGCAAGGTGCAAGTTACTTCTCAAAGATAGACCTTTGCTCTGGCTATCATCAACTCAGAGTTAGGGAATGTGATATCCGGAAGATAACCTTCCGAACATGTTATGGTCATTTTGAGTTTCTTATTATGTCCTTCGGGCTAACTAATGCCCCAACATCTTTTATAGACCTCATGAATATAGTGTTCAGGCCATATCTTGATATTTTTGTCATAGTGTTTATAGACGACATTCTAGTATACTCCTATAGTGAGAATGAACATGCAGATCATCTCCATATCATCTTGCAAACCCTTAGAGATCATCACTTATTCACCAAATTTAGCAAGTGTGAATTTTGGCTATGGTCAGTTGCTTTTCTAGGTCATATTATTTCTTCTGAAAGTGTTAGAGTTGATCCCCAAAAAATAAAAGTTGTTAGAAACTAGCCTAGACCTGTCTCTCCATCCGACATTAGAAGTTTCTTGGGTCTAGCTGGCTATTACCGCTGTTTTGTTGATGTTTTCTCCTCTATAGCATCTCCTATGACCCGGTTGACCCAAAATAAAGTGAAGTTCTTGTGGTTCAATTCTTGTGAGAATAGTTTTCAGTAGTTGAAGACTCGACTCACTACAACCCCTGTTTTGACTCTGCCTGATGGCGTTGATGGTTTTGTTGTATATTATGATGCTTCTAGAGTTGGTTTAGGTTATGTACTGATACAGAGAGGTAAGGTTAGAGCCTAAGCCTCTAGACAGCTGAAACCCCATTACAAGAATTACCCCACCCATGATCTTGAGTTAGCTGCTGTTATGTTTGCTCTGAAAATCTAGAGACAGTATTTGTATGGTGTTCATGTTGATGTTTTCACTGATCATAAAAGTCTGCATTATGTTTTTACCCAAAGAGAGTTGAATCTTAGGCAGAGAAGGTGGTTAGAGTTATTGAAAGACTATGATATGAGTGTGTTGTATCACCCGGGAAAGGCCAATGTAGTGGTAGATGCCCTTAGCAGGATGTCTATGGGTAGTGTTTCGCATATTAGAGATGGTAAGGAGGAGTTGGCTCGTGATATGCATCAGTTGGGTAGGTTGGGAGTTAGGTTGCTTGACTCCGCTGAAGGGAATATGTTAGTACAAAGTAGCTCCGAATCCTCCTTGGTTTTAGAAGTAAAGGAAAAGCAAAACTTAGATGCTAGTTTGGTCAGACTGAAAGAATCAGTCAAGGACTAAGAGTTAGAGGTTTTCTCCCAAGGGGGGATGGTGTGTTGAGATTGCAGGATAGATTATGTGTTCTGGATATCGAGGATTTGAGACAGAGAATTATTGCTGAAGCGTACGGTGCACGATATTCTATTCATCCTGGTGCCACCAAAATATACCTTGACTTGCAGGAAATCTATTGGTGGAGTGGCATGAAGAAGGATATAGTAGTATTTGTGGCTAAGTGTGTGACGTGCCAACAGGTTAAGGTAGAACACCAAAGACCTGGTGGTATGATTCAGGAGTTTGGTATTCCCACTTGGAAGTGGGAAGAGATAAACATAGACTTCGTGACTGGTTTACTTCCTTCCCAACACCATCATGATTCCATTTGGGTTGTTGTGGATAAATTGACTAAGCCTGCGCACTTTTTACCTGTGCATACTTCTTATACTGTTGAGGATTACGCTAGATTGTACATCCGAGAATTAGTCAGATTGCATGGAGTTCCCTTGTCCATCATTTCAGATAGGGGTACTCAGTTCACTTTGTAATTTTAGAGAGATTTTCAGAAGGGTCTTGGTACCCAAGTGCATTTGAGTTTTGCTTTCCATCCGCAGACAGATGGTTAGGCTGAGAGGACCATCCAGACCTTAGAGGATATATTGAGAGCGTGTGCTCTTGACTTTAAGGAGAGTTGGGATGAACATTTACCATTGATAGAGTTTGCTTACAATAACAGTTTTCACTCTAGCATTGGCATGGCTCCATTTCAGGCTTTTTATGGGAGGAAATATAGGTTACCATAGGTTGGTTTGAAGTGAGTGAAGTGTTCGTAAGTGGTCCTGATTCGGTCTTGAAGCTATGGAAAAAGTCAAAGTGATTAGAAAAAGATTAAAAACCGCACAGAGTCATCAGAAGTCGTATGCTAATGTGAGGAGAAGAGACCTTGAATTTAAAGTTGGTGACTTGGTGTATTTAAAGATTTCACCCATGAAAATAGTGAAGAGATTCTGAAAGAAGGGGAAACTTAGTCCCTATTATGTTGGCCCCTACAGAGTTCTTAGCCATGTTGGTAAGGTAGCGTATGAGGTTGAGTTGCCTTCAGAGTTATCTTCCGTTCACTTTGTCTTCCATGTATCCATGCTTAGGAAACACGTTGGTGATTGTGTTGTTGTAGATCCTTCAGAAAACCCTGATGTGCAAGATAGTCTTTCTTTTGAGGAATTTTCTGTTGAGATTTTAGATCACCAAGTCCAAATACTAAGGAACAAAGAAGTTCCTTTGGTCAAGGTGTTGTGGCAAAACCAATCCGTTGAGGGTGCAACATGGGAAGCTGAGGCGGATATGCGATCCAAGTACCCGCACCTATTTTCCATAAGCTCCGATCAAGCCGAAGGTACCATTCTGCTTTAAATCATTCCTTTTCTATGCAGAATTGCAGTAGTTCTGTAGTTATTTTATACTATTCAACTGTGATTTCATGAGTGATGCACCCCTTGTTGTGTATGAAATGTAGAATGAAATAGAGGCAAGATTAGCAAGTTGCTTCAGCTATGTCCCCTTCATTTTCTCTTTACTCTTAGTATACCTAGCGTCATTCGAGGAGAATGTCCCCAAAGGGGAGATATTATAATGCCTCGCACTTTCCTATGCTAGAAAATGAACCATTGTTCGTATATATGAAAACCCCAATTTTGTAAGCCATATTTGGGCACCTAAACTACCAAGAGTACCCTATTTATAAGAGAGCTTATGATGTGTTAAGTGTGGTTATATGAGTCACTTAAGGTAGTACAAGCTAATAGTTGCGAAATCTATCAAGTTTTAGTGTTTTAATTAGCAAGAGTCATCTTTGAATGAGCATTATGTGATAAATATGTGGTATTTCAGCATATTTCTACCCAGAAAATTATAGAGAATCTAATTATCTTTCCAACGATACCAATTTCACCAAAATTCGATACCCGAGCTAGGAGTTATGGCTTTGCGAAGTAGAGTGCGTCGCCTAACCAATCCCACATGGCCACTGGAAAGCATATGCGATAGCATATGCGGCGCCTATGTAAATATAGGCAATATCATATGCGGTACCTATGTAAATATAGGCGATATCATATGTGGTGCCTATGCAAATATATACGATATCATATGCGGCACATATCTTATGATTTCAAGTGACTTAAACACTCCGTTTTTGGGTTATTTTGAGGGCAATTAAGTCTTTTGGCACTCCTTACACACCCCTAAACTTAACCTTACGAATCTAATAGATTCTAAATACATCATAACCCTATTATCAGTCTAAGTTCATCATCCAAGAGCACTAAAGGAGAAAAACAACTAGGGTTACACAATCAACATTGAGGGTCCAATCTTTCAATGAATTCATTACCATAAAGGTATGTGGGGTTATGAATAAGATCACCCTTTCGTTCTTGTGCCCAAAGTTTGCATTACTTTATAAAGATACATGATTTTTACATGTTTTATCATGAATTTGAAGTGATAAATCTTATCCTATGTTGTTGTTCAAGATACTATGATTATTTTGAATGTTTAGAAAATAAACTCCATGAGTTTGAGATTATTGTTATGATTAAAAGATGAAATTTTTCAGATTTTTGTATAAATTATGCTTGCTTGTGATATAAAGCATGAATGTTGAAATGTTTTGAATAAGTATCGCCATAAGGGTCATTAACCCACATTGAGATTGTTGTTTTGAGAATTTATGTGCTATATGCACCCATGTTTAGACTATTTTTGATAAGGTATAGAAAGATTTGACCTTTCGGTCACAACACAGTTAAAATCCACTTTATGAAACGAGTTACTGATTTTATCATTTATTTAACTTAAGAACTATGAGATTACCTTTAAAGTGAATTTTTATTGAGATTTTTTAGCATAGTATTGGGATTAGTATTTAGCATCGAGTTGGGTATGTTACTACGGTTTCATACCCTAGAACTACGTGCCACCATAGGTTGAGACATTGACTTCCACTATATGTGGAAAATTGAGATAGTGATCACTGAGATGAGATTGTTCTACACCAATGGCAAGGGTAGGAAAACCCTAACCTTATGGGGGCAAGTCTTGGGACATCATGGGTTCTCACATGGTGTACATATCGGTTAGAAGAACCTCCCAAAGAGTCTTCCCTCATTCTTAGATTGATGTATCCAATATTCCAGATTTCACTAAGATTGCTTGATGAGAGAATAAGAAAAGAATATTGATATTTGGATTAAGTGTGATGGCTCATGATATCCAGATTGGCATGTTTTACCATTCATTGTGTATGATTTCAGATTTTAGATTTCTTTCAAGCTTTATGAGCCATTTACAAATGTCCTGCATGATTTGGAAAGAAAACTTATGGCATGATCATTAAATATATATATATATATATATGCATATAGTTATGTTTATTTCATGCACCCCTGTGTACTCGGTACATATTCCATGGTACTGACCCACATGTTCGCATGTGGGCTACATTTTCCCTATAATGTAGGTTCAGGTGCTCCTTCCCAGATTTGACCGTGATTATCTTGGCACGTTGATCCACATCCTGTGAGTCCTCATGGTCCGAGGACTAGTTATTCAGATTTCATCATTTACTTTGAGTCGTTCAGTTTATTTCCTGAGTTCGGGATTATTGGGGTTTGTCCCAATGGCTCATGGATATACAGTTTAGTAGAGACTTGTCAGACTAGATGGATAGATTGATCAGATTTGTTAGAGATGTCGTATTTTTTTACGTTTTGTATTTCATTCGTATTGCAGTATGATATTATGGAAGATGTTTTGATTATGATGACTTTGATTATAAGTGTTGAATGGTAGAAAACGGCTAAAAGGGTTAGCTTGGGGCTACTTGTAGCCTTAAGCACCATATGATGCCTCAGGACCCGTTTTGAGGGCGTTACATTTTTCTTCTTTACAATTACTAACCTATTTAAAAATTGACTTGTTATATCACAGTATTTTGAAGAAATTCTCTATCTCATGAGGGTTAGGAAATTAGTCTACCCGGAAACTTACGATGTTGAAGATAGGATAATGGACCTCGACTTGTACAAAAATTTTAAGGATAGATACGATTATCTCATTAATCTAGTGTCAAATCCCAGTGGCAAGGGATTTCATTCGTTTCTTTTTGGGTTCTAATAAGATGAAGAAATAATTAAAAATATGTTAGAGGGGAGAGAAAAAATCCACACGACAAGAGTTGGACTGAGGCAAAGAGGATTCTTGAAGTACTGAGCGTGGAAGGCATACATTATCGGGTTCTTGAGATACTTCTCAAGGAGGAGAATATCAAGATTTATGACTGCAACTTACCTTTCTTGGACGAGGTCCATTTTTTTACCAATATGCAGCCACTGTTGAAGTTGTTCCCTATCTTATTGAGGCAAAGTAAATTGATGAATTATTTTCCAACAGAAGTGTTGATGAAGTAGCCATGGGATTTTGAACGTTGAAATAAGGACATGGACATCAAAAAAATAAAACCGTTGTAGCGTGCGGGTCGCACGCTCTTGCACACATCGAATATTTGTTGACTGAAATAAAAAGGTCAAGCCAACGACCTTTCTGTGCGACAACGCTATGGCAAACATGCAAGAGTTCTAGGCTTATGAGTACTAACTGGATGCTTGGAGTCTATGTATAAACAAGAGCTTGTGAAATAATAATTTTTTTTATTTCAAGTCACTTCACTTTACATACTTTACCTTACATACATGTAGGGGCAATTTTTATTATCCGGTGAAAGTTGAATTTTTTAGAATGCAACAGATTGTCCATTTGTTGTAAAATATATTCTATTTGTTTGTACAGATAGTTTATCTATTGCAATAGGTTGGTTATCTGTTGCATTATGCTGATATAGTCTTATCTGTTGCAACTATGGGAAGACCTATTTGATAATTTCAAACATATGACCTACATGTTGCAACATATGTCTAAATTTGTTTGATATTTTCCAACAATTACGCTTGAATATCTATGTGCTTAACAACATCAAACCAGTAGCAAATACAAAAACGCCATCATGAAAATTTCAGCAATTAGGCTTGAATATCCATGTGCCCAACAACACCAAACCAGTAGCAATAACACCAATAATGTAGTACCTTGTTGCTTAATTTTGTTTCTCTTCAAAAGCCTTGACTTTCTTTAATGAACCCCAGATTACATGATTTGCTTGTGAGGAACATTATTAGCACTAACAGCAGCACCACTACCACTACTAACAGCTCCATCACCACTAATACCATTAACAATAATAAGCCTACCCTCCAAAATTTTTTTATTTTAAATAGTTGTTGCTCCAAACAATTCCATTTTTATTCGGTCAATGACCTTAGGGTCCGATAAAGTTTGTATGGATCATAAAGTAATACAAAATGGCATCTTCAACTCTCGATTGTCAGAACAAGCGATGGATGCACAATCTAACATAAATCATTACATATATTGTAATGATGATTAAATCATTGAAAAAATTATTAATTAAAATAAAAATTTAATTATAATTATGCTTACTGCATCCTTCAGGGGGTTGAAGAGATCAAGAAATTTTATATTTTTATCAGTTTTCACCAATAATTATCTGAAGATTCTTGGACAGGAAAGTTTTTTCTAGTAGTTCACTTGTTGTCTCAAAAAAGAATGGCTTCAAACGCCCAAGCCTATAAAATAACGCCAATAGATCAAAATTATTATTGAGTAAAAAAATGAATGATATCATAATAAATGAAATATTTACCATGAAATCCCATAGAAAGCCATATAAGTTGATCGTCTTTGGTGCTAACGGAGTTAACAAATATTTGATAGTCATTTTGAAGCTTTCATAACCCCAAGGATAGCTATTAAATGCCTCAAGATCCTCGGAAAGCTTTATTAAATCAACACTTATGTTGTTATTAACGTCTCTCATCCAAAGAATATTATCTACAAACTAAACCAAGCAAAATGATTTCTTGTTCTTCTTTGAAATTCTTTTACCTTTCAACGCTTCTATAAAATTTTTGTTTTTGAAGCTTGGACCAACAATGGACACCAGGTCATCATGATCACACGACTTGTCTTTGCCTTTATTTGGTGTGCGGGGTGCTCTTTTGGGTTAGAATAGGTATAACAAGAGAAGGAGATGAAGGATAATATTTTAATCAAGTAACTATGGCAAACTCCCTCCAACCAAAACAAATAGGCATGCCACAGTAATTTATCCATACCTCATCCATCTTATCTTTGTTTTCATACATAAACCTATCTTGAGAAGTTCATATACCATTTTTATTTTAAAACAAGCACTGTTGTCCTCCGAAAAATCAAGATATTTCTCAAAGCAGCTGTCCCTGAAATAAGCATCCAATTTTTGTTCTTGAAGCATATTTTTTTGAAAGCATCAAAAGATTTTCCCATGGATGACTTAACCACAAAATCACCCATTAAATCTGTGTCACTATCGCAGTGCATTCTCACAAGATAACAATCAATGCTGAAGGTTTTGGCCAACTCTTTAGTAGAAGGGCTATTAGTATATGGATCATCTCTTTTGAAATATTTCTCCTCCCCATGTTCGTCATATTTATCTCCTGATTGAGATAACTCTTGTAAAGCAAGCTCATAGAGTGGTGGATATAGCCTAGCTGCTTCACTTGTTCCTTTACTTGGACTTGATTTGGTTTCTGTTCTTTTGGGAGCTATATTATCTAAAATTAATAGGAACACAAAAAAATATGTTATAGTTGATTAATACCTCATTAAAATAGGATAACAGTAAATCTAATATGCAAACCAGTAAAATAACAGTTGCAACAAATCACACATCTGTTGCACCAGGTAGGTTATCTGCTGCACCAAATAACTAACCTGTTGCAATGGATGAGTAATCTGTTGTAACAACACAAAAAATATCACTCATTTGTTTAGAAAAATAAATGGACGGTGCAACAGATCACACATTTATTACAACATATGAGTGATCTGTTGGAATATTTAGCTAACCTGTTGCAATGAATGAGTAATTTGTTGTGACAATACAAAATATATCACTTATCTGTTAAGATAAATGAATGGTCTGTGCAACAGATTATATATCTATTGTAATATATGAGTTATCTGTTGGAATAGTTAACTAACCTGTTATAACAGGTGAGTAATCTATTGCGATAATATAAAACATATCACTCATCTGTTAAGATATATGAATGATTTGTGCAACAGATCAATATCTGTTGCAACATATCTATTGGAATAGTTAACTAACCTATAGTAATGACTGAGTAATCTATTGTGATAATATAAAACATATCACTCATCTATTAAGATAGATTAATAATCAGTGTATCAGATAACATATCTGTTACAACATATGAGTAATCTATTGGAATAGTTATCAACGCTGTAGCAATAGGTGAGAAATTTGTTGCAACAATACAAAATATATCACTCATCTGTTGAGATAGATGAATGGTCTGTGCAATAGATCACATATTTATTACAACATATGAATGATTTGTTTGAACAATTATCTACGTTGTAGCAACGACTGAGTAATCTGTTGTTATAATACAAAACATATCACTGATCTGTTGAGACATATGAATGGTATGTGCAACATATCACACATTTGTTTCAATAAATGAGTGATCTATTGAAACAATTATCAACGATCAATATTATTTAGATTTTTTTCCAACAGAAGGGTCGTCTATCGCGATAGATGATTGATCAGTTGGAAAAATTAAGTCTTGGACATGTCCTATTTGAATAGTTGATAGGATTTTATCCAACAGGAGGTTTATCTTTTGCATTAGATCTTTTATTTGATGGTTCCTTCGTTGCATTCAATAGTAAATCTGTTGCATCAGATGGTAAATCTGTTACAACATATGGTTAATCTGTTGCATCATATGGTTAATTTGCTATATCTGATTTTTTATCCGATGATTTCTCTATTGCATTAGATGATTAATTTATTGCATCAGATGGTTAATATGTTGCATCATATGGTTAATCTATTATATTAGATTTTTAATCTGATGGTTCCTCTGTTGCATCGGATGGTTAATCTGTTACATCATATGCTAAATCTGTTGCATCAAATGGTTAATATATTGCACTAGTTGGATAATCTATTGGAGAAAAAAACAGTAGCACGATTTTGTTCAACAAAACAACAATAATATCACCATTTTTACCATGAACAAGAACAAATCAACCCAGCAACAACCGCAACACCAAAAACATCAAAATCGTTGTTTTGTTTGTATAAACACAAACAACAAAAAAATCAAACTTCAAAAAAATGCAATAAACAACAAAAAATCATAATTCACTTCAAAAAGAAAAGAGAAGAAATACCATAAATTAGGATTTTATTCAAACCGCATTTCAAATTAAAGCAACAAATATTGAAATTGTTAACCAATACTATAAAAGAAGTTGACTCAAGTTCCTCGTTTTCTTCAAAATTAAAAAGGCCATAATTTTTTACCTTTGAAAGAAGAAAAGGAACGATGAAGAATTCGAAGTTGTTGTGGCCGGAGAGCAAGGTTGTCATGTCGATTGACGGTTGAAGTTGAAAAAGAACTCAAAGCCCAACTATTTGTCATTGGAGGTTGAAGTCGATGGGGATTGAAAGGAGAAATTTGCAGAACTGTTGATTGGGAGAAGCTGTAAAGAGAGGAGAGAGACGGTTGATTTGGATTGAAGAGGGGTGTGGGTTGGGTTGATTTGTATTTTTGAAAAGATTAGAAAGTTTTGAAAATATTAATCAAGTTTCCTAACTATGTTTGACCCTTTAAGTTAGTGAATCTCACCTATACTTAATTCAAGATTTAAATGACACATTTCCTTCAATTTTCTCAAGTAAATGAGGTTACATGCCACTATTTAGCTAAGCATGCCTGGGAAGGTCAGTGCGATAACATCAATTGACTTTGCTTCCATCACCAATCCACAATTGCTTGCAGAATTGTAACTATTGATGAGGTAAATGCTAAGGTCGTAGAAGTCGAGCAAATGACGCTAAAAAAAGGAAGAAGTAGCAAGAATTCATTCGGAAAACAATTTGATAAATTAGTTGTTTGGCCCCTTGCGCACTTGCACTAAACTTCAGTCTTGTGGTGTAGAGTTTTGTCAACAATTGGATTTTTGTGTATTTTTCCTATGGACAGTTGAAAGCTTTTCATTGTCAAAATATTAATGTCCACTCCACTGCGGGAAGTAGCAGAAAAGTTAGATAAAAAGAGCCCTGATATCAATCGTGAATAAATCATACCTATTAGTTTACAATTGGTAACTCAAACAATTGACGGTGAAAAGATCATATGCCGGTATTACTTATTAGGATCACTCCATTGTTCCTTCTGTAATCAGATTCTTTAAATCATATCATTTAATAGAACATAGATCAAGTTCTCAGTGAATCTATTTGAGTTTTTCCTTTTTGCTTTAGTCCCTATCACTATTGGTTCGAACTAGTATAGTGCAGTGTGAGGAAAGGCTCAATGGTGCCTAATGTTTAGCAGTAACTATACTATAGTCCTTGATATTATCCAGTTAACATGTCTAGCCAGAACATACCAAGGAGATATGGCCTTTTAGTCCGTCCTTTGACTTGGTTATTAACCCTTGACAGAGTAAGAACAAACATGTAATAAAAGCTAAAGTTTGCTCTACAGAACGGTAGATCCTGAGCCCACGTCATTTGCAATGGTGAGCTAAACAAGTAAGAACCATAATTTGACTCTATCCATCTGTGAACTGTTTCTTTTGACAAGGTAAAGTAAATTTTATCAAAGCAAGTACCCCGTAGGTACTGCAAAAAGAAAAATAACAGAACTACTTTAGTCTTCAAATGACAAAACAATCTTTCATCTCAAAGAGTATAAAATCTAGCTCAACTGACAGTTCATCAATTGTCCTTTCCCTACACCAGTAGATTAAGTTATCTATACAGTTATGCTTAACAGCTGCAATCTGCTTACTCTCTTTTTTTGTTGATAAGGTAAAGATTATCTGCTTCCTCTTTCTTTCAAAGCACCTTCTCTTTCTTCCCAACCAGCTACTCCACATACTGTACACGGGGTGTTCTCCATACTTTCTCATATGGCTTCCAACTCTGCAATTGCCAGATTAATAATAAACTTTTTACATCTCGTCGCATGACTCAATGCACTCCAAACATACATAAGAAAATTGCCCAAATCTGCCAAGAAAATTTACAGTGAATCAACAAATGGTTAGCTGATTCCTCTTCCCTTTACACACAGAACACCTACTAGACAATGAAAATCCTCCTCTGTAACATTTGTTGAGTCAAACAAGCATTTGTAGTTGCCATCCACCCAAAACAAGCAATTTTTTATGGTGTTTTTGGCTTCCAAATTATCCATCTGTGAACTGTTTATATGAGAACAAACAAAAACTAGTTAATGTTTTGGCATCACATATCTAGAAGCATTTGGGGGCTGTGGAATTTTATTTTTTTAGTTGTAGTGCTTGAGTGCACAATGGATTGTAGTGTGTTTAAATTGGGGGGGGGGGGGGGGGGGGTTGGAAATGTATGCTTGTGGTGGTGTTGATTTTGAACAAACTTCATTCCCGGAGCATAATAAATCATTATCACCTTCTTCTCCCTCTGAGATCAAAATTTGAGCTAATTGTCCTAGAGATGTTCATTATCTCCTTGTGCAGGATAACAAAAGCAAATAAGAAGCACTTGCTTGTTTCTGACAAGATTGTGGAGTCTATATCTCAAAAAAGAAGTGATTATTATAGAGTCTAATGATTAGACCTACTTTGTCTACATACATTGCATGCTCCTTGTTCCTTATTACTCTTAGGTTTTAGTTTAAACTAAAAAGGGCAGGGTGGTGCACTAAGGTTCCACTGTACGCAGATCCGTGGAAGGGCCCACAAGGGTGTATTGTACGCAATCTTATCTTGTATTTCTATCAGAGACTGTTTTCAAGACTTGAACCCGTGACCTCCTGGTCATATGACAACAACTTTACGAGTTACTCAAAAGTCCCCCTTCACTCTTAAGTCTTAGTTTAGTTGTTAATAATATTATATACCCTATCTAAGGAGCTAGTAAAACATCCTAATTTGCACGACATCCTCATTTTGTTGAAGCTAACTTACGTTTACAAAGTTTAAAAGAAAATCTCATTTATTGATTTAGATCTAGTTTCAAAAATTTAGAAGAAAAATAGTAAAGCATCATAAGAAAAGACAAAAAATGGTGAAAATGGAGGCTACTGTCCTCCATGGGATAAATGGAGAGATGGTGTTATTTCAGAGACGATATAGCCACCAAAATCCAAAAGAAAAGGCTTGGTAAGGCTTAATTTTTTCAGGGCGAGATATTTCAGTTTTACATTTTTGTACGACTCATTGTCATTTCTTTGTGCATATTTGTATCATGAATTTGGCTTCAAACTAGTGACACTTTCTCTAGTGTCTAATCTACAGAAAAGGATCATAGAAGAACTCGGTTAGCAAATGCATACTTTTCCTTATTTATGGCCATTGGTAACATTCTTGGCCTTGCAACTGGATCTTACAGTGGCTGGTATAAGATCTTCCCTTTCACCCTCAATACTGCATGTACCATCAACTGTGCCAATCTAAAGGCCACTTTTATTCTCGACATTATGTTTATTGCAACAACTACTTGTATTAGAATATCGAAAACCAAGGAGCAACCTCTATATCCCAGTCGTGGTTCCTCTCATACTAGAGAAGAGATTGTCGACTCAAGCTAGGACTCGATCCCAAACAGAATATGAACACAAAGTTCAAACCCCGGCTTGACCTAGATTCGAGATTCAACCCTAACACAACCTAAGATTTAATTTTGACCCTAACTTCAACTCAGAATCGAACTCTCGATCTGACCCTAGTTCGACTCAAGATCTGATTGTTGACCTTGACCCGATACTTGACCCCAATATCAACTTAGGGACAGACCCTCTACCTGACCCCAAATTTCAACTCGAACCTCAATTAGAATTGAGATTAGATACCTGACTCGAACCCAGTCTCGACTCAGAAAAAAAACTCGACCCGACCTCGATGCAAGACTTGAACATTGACCTCAATTCCAACTTAGGACTCGATCCTTAAATACAACCTTGACCATAGATGCGACCCAGACTTTGGACCTGATCTTGACCATGATCTTAGACCAGGTTTCTGTTTTTTTCTTTTTCTTAAAATTATTGTCTTTGTTAATATATAACATTCTTATTAGTTAAAAGTAGTATTTTAAAAAGGTAAAAGGTAAAAAATACTCGTCTACATTCATTAATTGGTTTAATTTACCCCTAGCTATACTATGGAGCCAAATATGCCATTGTCGTTATACTATAGGAACAAATATGCTCTTGTCATTACTAAACTTACCATATTTACCTTTGAAGAACTGTAAGACTAGCCCAACAACTTTGGGACCTGGTCTCTAACTAACATGTGTGGTAATGAACAAGAGTAAATACAAAACACAAAGTAAAAGAAATAATGCACACATAATATTGATGTGAAAACCTCCTTGCTCAAGGGAGTAAAACAACAACTTACCACGTAGGATTTTTAACCACTTCACTATCTTCAAGAAAACTTGAATAAAGACTCCATAGTTCAAGGATTAACCTCTCAATCCTCAACTGGCAATAGCTCTATTGCAAGACTCCAAAGTAATAACTTTATTGCACCATTAAACCAACTAACTATAACTGAATCAATAACACGCTAACTCTATCCTCAATGTCAGCTAACTATAGTAGACTCAACACACATAAAAAGAACAAACTATGACGACATCTCAAATATATGGACCAGAGTAGTATGTAATGATTACAAATCACTAAACAAAGACTGAAGTTCAACACGAGCATAAGACCAATGTAACCACTTAACAGGTATCTATAGAAAGTGAGGCTTTGGTTGAAAGATTTGCTTCAAGAAAGATTTGATGTTCTTTGCATATGAAGCTTAGGTTCTCTTGTTGTAACATGTTGCATGTATATGAGAAAAGAAAACCTAGGAATTTTTTGATTGTCTGAAAAAAAGAGGTGTTGTAGCTTTGCCACCAACTTTCTCGGTACTATTTTAGCTAGGCTGCTAACTTAATGCAGAAAGGCATAGTCTGGAAGAATACTTAGTGCAGAAAGGCATAGTATGGAAGAACCTGGTCCCTGAGTGGTTGAAATTTTTATCATCAGAAGGTTGTGCATAGCTTTACATGAACCAGGTCCCAAGGTTGGTTTGTCAGTCATCAAAACTAGAAACTTATCAATTTTTTCCTTTTTGATGATGGCAAACCCATACTCATCTTATCAAAAGATCCACTACAAGTCTCTTTCCTTATCACTGATACTGGCTAAACAAAGATAAAAAAGGGATAAAGTACTTTTTTTCCCCTGCCGATAAGAACCTAGTCCCTAAACTTCTTACACATCCATATATCTTATCTTCCCTCTTTTGACATCATTAAAGAGGTAAAATAGTAAACCACACAAAAGATAGGCACACATGTTAAATCCTGGCCATTAATGCTACACTAACATGAATAAGTAAAGTTAGATATAAAGAGAAAGAAGATAGCATCAACACACAAAATATTTATTAATCATAAAGACCAATATCGTACATTGTCCAGAACAAGAGAATAAAAAACCAAGTACAAGGTAAACAACATGATAAAAACAAAAAGATGGGGCTTAAAATACATGCTTTAAAGAAGGGGCTTAAGACTACAAGACATGGCGGGACCAGGGTGGATAGACATCAAGCAGAAGGATTAGAAGGAGGACCATAAAATTAGTAAAGAAGTAAGGCCATTTATTCATTTTCAGCGGAATAGTTCATCAAGAGTTGTTCAGTCAAGACCTCAACTTTGGTTTCAAAATTCTGAATCTTGGCCCTTAGCATTTCATTCTCAACTTGTAGGCTCTCACTTGCACTAAGTCCCTGTTCTTGCCTCTTCAAGTGAGCTGCCTTTAGCGTAGCAAGTTCTGCATCCTTCTTCGCCAAGTGAGTGATCATCTTCTCTAGCTTACTGGTCAGCATAATTTTAACCTCAATAGCGTAGCAAGTTTTGCATCCTTTTGCGCCAAGTGAGCGGTCATCTTCTCTAGATCACTAGTCAACCTAGTTTGAACCTTAATCAGATCTACCACCATAATGTATGCACTCATTATATTTCAAGGTGGAAAAGGTAAATATTTGCTTAAGGGATCCTTCCTTTCTAGGGCCATAATCCACATCAAAATAGGCAAACACTCTATTCAACAAAAACCCATAAGCCAGACCATACTTTCCATCCTTTGTTGTCATCACTTTATACATATGCTCTATCATGATAGCAGACAAGTTTATATGATTGAATTTAGTAAGGGATTCCATTTGGAATTGGTCGGGTTCGGCTACAACAGTGTGGTTTTTTAGAACGCGAAAGAAGAGCTTTGTTAACCAAGTCAAATAAAAGTTGAAATTCCCCTTTAAAGGACTTGTTTGTGATTGACTTGATATTTAAATCATACAACTTGCCAATATGCTTCAGCAGCTTCTCAGACCCATACTTGTCTTTTAGGACCTGATCCCTTGGGTTGGGATACTCAATACCTCAACCAACACTTGCTCATCAAGGACAATATTCACATAGTAGGCCTGACTCATTATGAATAAAGTATCATCAGAAAAAGTTAGATAGAACATCCTCACTTCCTTCTCTTGGGGAGTAGGAACAGAGGTCTCATAAAGGTGTTCCCAGCTGTGAAATTGGGACATATAGCAAATAGTATAACAAATAAAAAAATATAAATATAATTATAAACAACAAATTAGGGTAACACAGTGCTGCATAATAAAAGAAAATACACCGACAGAGTAATACTATAAACTATCATTTTGAGATCACAAACATTACCAAAATACTATGAACAAAAAACTATAGGCACAAATGCAAACAAAGCACTTCTGTCTACTATTACGAACTCACTCCTACCCACTAACCCTATAACCTAATTTGCATTCTCTGTATATTTGTATCAAGGGCTATGTACTCCGTAAGATGTAACTGCTCCATGTTATGCCTAATCACCTCTCTTTTATATTTCTTCAGCCTACCTTTATCCTACCTAAAACCATTCATAGCCAGCCTATCACATCTCCGTGCTTGATGCAATCCTCAAATCAAATGTAAAACCCATTTTCACTTAAAATAACCTAATTATCTTGGTTAAAATTTCATTTATGAGGACTTATTTATGGATATTTTGTTTAAAAAAGCTATTGTTATCTCTAAAAGGAAAATATTCACCTACTTTAATTTATTTGACTATTTTTCTTTTTAGTTCATTAAAAAGAAGATAGTTTTCTCTTTTTAAAACTTTTTAGTTTCAACGATCCCATAACATTCGGCCCATTTTAATACCATTAATTTACTTTCAATGAAACATTCATCCCATTTTAATCTACTCAATGTCCCACCCTACCCAACCATTTTCCCACCCCATATATAAAGATAAAATCAAACCATAAATGCACTATTCATAGAGAAGAAGAAAAAAAAGGAAAAAGATGTCTGAAGCAGCAACCAGGAAGAAAGAGAACAAGCCGTCCGACGATCAATCAGGCCATATAAATCTCAAAGCCAAAACCCAAGTTATTATTAGCATTTAATTATGGTTTCTTTTTTCTTTCAGTTGGTGTATGAATTTATTTTAGGATTTTTAAAATTTAGGGTCAAAATAGATGTATATAATCGACCCAACTAGCTATTTGGGTTAAGAGATTTTTTTTATGCAAGATAAAATGGAATATCTCAAGATAAAATATAAAATGATATAAATTAATCATCATCAATCAAACACAATTGGGATTCTTTTTCCAATCAGTGAATGGTTTATTAGGGTTTTGTAAAATTTTGGGTCAAAACAAATGTATATAATAGACCTAACTAGCAATTTGGGTTGATAAGGTGTTTTGGTATGCAGGATAAGATGAGATACCTCAAGATTAAGTATTTAACTATATAAAATAATCATCATCAATTCAATATAATTAGGGGGTTTTCCCTATTGATGTATGATTTTATTCGGGTTTTGTCAAAATTTTGGGTCAAAAAATAGATGTATATAATCAACTCGACTAGCTATTTGGGTTGAGGGGTAGTTTGGATATTTTGGATGAGATGGGATATCTCAGGATTATGTATGAGATAAAATTTATGTTGTGTTTCATTGATGGTGTAAATTAATCATCGTCAACCAAACACAATTAAGTTTTTCTTCTATTGGTGTATGATTTTATCAGTGTTTTTAAAAATTTTAGATCAAAATAATGTATATAATCGACCTGACTAGCTAATTGGGTTGATGGGGCATTTGGTTTTGCAAGATGAGGGGGGATATCTCAAGATTATATAAGTATGAGATAAAATTTATACTGTTTTTGGTAGACAGTATAAATTAATTATCGCAAATCAAACACAATTAGGGTTTTTTCCTTCTATTGGTGTATGACTTCGTTAGAATTATGTGAAATTTTTAGTCAAAATAGATGTATATAATCGACCGGACTAGCTATTTGAGTTGAGGGGTCTTTTAGTTTTGCGGGATGAGGTGGGTGGAATGTGTCATGATTACGTATGAGATAAAATTTGTACTATATTTTGTTGATGGTATAAATAAATCATCTTCAATCAAACACATTAGGGTTTTTCCCTATCGGTGTCTGATTTTATTAGCGTTTTGTAAAATTTTGGGTCAAAAATAGTTGTATATAATTAACCTGACTAGCTATTTAGGTTGATGATGTCATTTGGTATGCTGGGTAAGATGTGATATCTCAAGATTAAGTAAGAGATAAAATTCATATTAAATTTGGTTGACAGTGTGCCTCTTTACTTCATCTGAGGTAGTGGTATGAACTATGTGTACTTTACCATCCCCAAACCTCTCTTTGTTAGGATACACGGGGTATGTTGTTGTTGTTGTATAACTGATCATCGTCAACCAAACACAATTGGGTTTTTTCCCATCTATTGGAATGTGATTTCATTAGGGTTATGTGAAAATTCAGGTCAAAATAGATGTATATAATAGAGATGACTAGCTATTTGGGTTGAGAGTCATTTGGTTTTGAGGGATGAGGTAGGGTATCTCACGATTAAGTATGAGATAAAATTTACTACAATATTTGATTGATGGTATAAATTAATGATCGTCAACCAAACAAAATTAGTTTTTCCCCTTTTATTGGCATATGATTTCATTAGGGTTATGTGAAATTTTGGGTCAAAATAGATGTATATAATCGACCGGACTAGCTATTTAGGTAGAGGGGTCATTTGGTTCTATAGGATAAGGTGGGATATCTCAGGATTAAGTATGAGACAAATTTATAATGTATTTGGTTGACGACATAAGTTAATGGATAAATTTATACTGTCAACCAAATGTAGTTAGCATTTCTTTTTCCATCGCATATGATTTTGTTAGGGTTTTATCAATAGTAAAAAGAGAGTGTTAGAGTAGGTTGTACGGAGTAGCGTAAAAGAATAACCATATGAATTCTTTCAATTTTTAAAAGATTTTGGGTTCAAATAAAGTGGAATAGATGTATTTTCGATTGATTAGCTTGTTATAATGTTAGGGGTCATTTGATATACGAGATAAGGCAGCATATCAAAATTGATACAGCTACAGAAACAACATACCCATTATATTTTATGGGGTCTAAGGAGGATAGAGTGTACGCAGTCTCTGCATCTCAACATACCCGGTACATATAGAATATTGTTCAAAGTCAACACTTTGCCTAATATCATTATCAAGCATACTTTTTCAGTTTCTTCAACTTTAGCAGTTGCGGAGTTAGCCATATATATGTTATCTTCCCCTTGGGTCGGAGCAAAAGTAGCAAATAACTCCTTATTAGCACAAACATGGAGGGTGGCACCGGAATCCATTCACCATTTACGAGGATTTCCCACCAAGTTGCATTAGGAAAACATGGAACAAAGATCGCCCATTTCTTTCTTGGACTCAGCAACATTTGCTTGGTCTTTCTTCTTCCCTTTCTTTAGGGCACGACAATCCGTAGACTTGTGGCTAATCTTGCCACAGTTAAAGCATTTTTCCTTGAATTTCTTCTTGGATTGATTGCTTTCATGTTCAGCTTTCTTGCATTTTTGAGAGTTGTGGTCGTCTTCTACTATATTTTCTCCATTCATTATAGAATTTCCTCTCGACCTTCTTTCAGCAGTATTATTGTCTTCTCCAATAAGCAATCTTACGATTAGATTTTTGATAGACATCTCCTTATGTTTGTGTTTCAAATAGTTCTTGAATTCCTTCCACATGGGTGGTAACTTCTCTATTATTGTTGTTACTTGAAATGATTCATATACGATCAAACCTCCCACAAGGAGATCATGGATGATCTCTTGCAATTCCTGCACTTAGGAGACAACAGACTTGTTGTCTATCATTTTATATTCTAGGAATCTTGCAACGAAGAACTTTTTAGTTCCTACATCCTCTTTCTTGTACATTCATTTCAGCACTCCCCATAACTCTTTTGTTGTGTTTGTTCCACTATACACATTGTATAGATTATCTTAGAGACTACTCAAGATGTAGTTTCTGCAAAGGAAATCGAAGAGTTTCCAAGCCTCCACAATCACAAATCGTTCTTTTTTAGAGGTTTCCTCGGGCACCTCTGGAGCTTCCTCAAATGTGAACCTTTGAAGACAAAGAGTTGCAAGGAAAAAACATTTTCTACTGCCACCTTTTGAAGTCAATACCCGCGAACTTTCCAGGTTTCTCCACTGGTGCCATTGTCGACGGAGCATTCGTACGACTTGTTGTGGAAACACTAGTTGCTTCCACAGTTGTTTCAACATTATGTACTTGACTATCCTTAGTCATTTTCGTGTCATAACAAGACAATAACTTTAGTATATCAAAATACTATTAATAAAGTTGTAGCAACTTTAACACCTCTTGTTTATAGTTTAACGATGAAGTTTTTATGACTTTCAATCATCAACCGAGTGATCTTTAACTTGTGATGAAGATTTTATCTCTTCAAATTACTAATTAAGTTCAAACGGAGTAGAAAGCTTAAATCTTTAATCTCCAGAAACCAAGCTATACAGATTCCAGGTTATTTCTTAAGTTATACAGATTCCAGGTTATTTCTTAAGATTGTTATTTTCAATGTTTTAGGGTACACAAATCTTTATTTAGGCACACAACAACTTCAAGACAAGTTCAAGTTTAAAACAAGAACACCTATAAAGTTACACAACACCTTCAACACATGATTAAAAATAATTTATCTAAGAAGTGTGTTATTATTTCAGAAATAAGATGAAACAGAAATTTAAAGCCAAGTCCCCCGACTTCATGGAGTGTCCTTAAGGAATAATTTCCCTCACTGTACCCAAGGTTATGAAATTTTTCTCCCAGGATAAAATGGCTTTTAATCCAACAATAGTAGTACCTCAAATTATTGGATTCGTCGAACTCACTCAATCGCTAATGATCACACTGAATTTTTGTAGAGAAGAAGAGTGTTTTTCTATCAAAAATCATGTCTATACTTAAGGAATTTATCAGGTATTTATATCCTTAATGTGCCCCTTCGAAAAGGATGTTTTGGTTCAACAAAAAGGCACCAATTAGTACAGTCACATCACCTGCCCCCAGTCTGTGCTGGAACTGCGCCCGATTTACGACTGCAGGTGACACTGTCCAAATTCTAGTGACTACTTGTGTTGCACCTACGACCATATATTACCGAGGTGCACACACAGATCACACTATTGCACGAAACAGTGTGCCTTTTACCTTGAAGGGTCGCATCCCTTTGAGGTGCGTTGTACATGCATTTGCATGGTGTTACAAATGCGCCCGTACATGGAGAAAAATATTTCTATCAGATTATTTGGATTAAAATTTCACTTGTTCATCAAGTTTCAAATAAATTTTGTCTAAAAATAGATCTCATCGATTGATTATTTAACAAATCTAAATTCAAATCAAAATTTGAAGAAGAGGACGAAGCCGAGCCGAGCGATGACGATGATGACAGCGAGAGACACCACTTTGTTCTTACCTCACAATCCATATGGATATGTGTTTCTCAGTATAAATACAGGAAAGCTTCTTTCTCCCACCAATGTGGGAGAATTTAGTAAGCTTTCCATACAAAAGTACACTTTCCATTTTAGTGTCTCTCTTTTCCTCCACTACTTTTTCCTCCATTTTCCATTCATACATACACCTTGAACCCATCAATCCCTTACATGAATGAGAAATGGATATCTTTTGAAGAATATACGCACAAGCATGTGATCATTTAGCAAAGACTGATTTCATATGTATAAGTGGGTTTCCCTTTGAACTTTCCATAGTGAACATGCATCGAATACACTCGGTCAATTAGTAGATTTGATATCTTCAAACCATTTAGATTTAATGTACACCTAGACAACACATGTCACACAACCAACCTTTTACCATTTATGGTTCTTACGGTTTTGTTCATTTTAGCCATGAACACGTCCCAGTCTCATGAGAGCTTAGAGAATAGGTATTTACTTACATTCTTCTTGAAGTGGCTTTCACTTTTCCCACACGTAGGTGATTTCTAAATGTTCAATCCGATAGATTAAACTATTTGGTTAAATCTACCAAATTTAGATAATCATTAAAAGGCTTCACACCATAAATCTTATCCATGTTTACTAAACATTTTCTACATCATAAGAATGGGCTGGGTACATTGACAGTGTTGAATCTATCATACACAACTTTGTTTGAACTCCTTGAACATAGCTCTTGGGATCTCCAGTCTGCTAGGTATAGTTACCGTCATGCTGACTTGTCCTAGGCCTTAAACCCATTCCCTTAAATGTATTTTTAACTCCTTCTCTAGATAGACCTTTTGCAAGTGGATCCAACATATTATCCTTTGACTTTACAAAGTCAACAATAATAATTCTACTAGAGAGAGGTTATCTAATGGTATTATATCTCTGCCCTACCTATTACTGCTTGGCTATCGCAGTGTATACATACTGGTGCCACTTGTTTGGGACAATAAGAGATATCTTCCAAGAAATTCTGGAGCCATTCTACTTCTTCACTGGCTTTATCCAATGCGATAAATTCAGATTTCATTGTAGAGCGAGCAATACATGTCTGTTTGTATGATTTTCAAGAGACCACTTCTCCACCGATAGTAAATACATATCCATGTGTGGATTTTACTTCATTCTGTCCGATGATCCAATTTGCATCACTATATACTTCAAGTACCATGGGATATTTATTATAATGCAAAGCATAGTTTTGAGTGTATTTAAGAAATCCCAAAACTCTTTTCATTGCCATCCAATGAGTTTTGTTGGGATTACTCATGTATTGACTCAACTTACTAATAGTGTATGCTATGTCTGTTTATGTACAATTCATTATATACATTAAACATCCCAATACTCTTGCGTACTCTAATTGTGAGTCACTTTCACCTTCATTGTTTCGAAGTGCGAAGCTCGCATCCAATGGAGTCTTTGTAATACCAAATTCCATATACTTGAATTTGTCAAGTAACTTTTTGATATAATGAGATTGTGACAATTCCTGGAGTTCTATGAATTTTTATTCCTAAGATCACATCTGCAACTCCAAGGTCTTTCATATCATATTTTCTCTTGAGCATTCATTTCATTGCATTTATGTTAGAAATGTCTCTACTTATGATCAACATATCATCTATATATAAACAAATAATGACTTGGTGATTTGAAATATCTTTAATAAAAACACATTTATCATAGTCATTAATCTTAAACCCATTTGCCAGCATGGTTTGGTCAAACTTTGCATGTCATTGTTTAGGTTCTTGTTTCGGTTCATAAAGTGAATAAGTTTACACACCTTATTTCTTTTCTTGGAACCACAAAACCCTCAGGCTATTCCACGTAAATTTCTTCCTTCAATTCTCCATCTAGGAATTTTGTTTTCACATATATTTGATGGATTTCAAGACCATATATTGTTGCCAAGGAAATTAACATCTGAATTGACGCTATCCTAGTTATTGGCGAGTATGTATCAAAGTAATCAAGGCCTTCCTTTTGTTTAAATCCTTATATAACAAGTCTTGCCTTGTATTTGTCAATAGTACCATCAACTTTTATTTTTCTTTTGAAGATCTATTTGGAAACTAAATATTTATTTCCTGGAGGAAGATAAACCAAATCCCACGTATGGTTGGTTAAGATTGAATCAATCTCACTATCGACTACCTCTTTCCAAAAGGATGAGTCAGAACACGTCATTATTTTTTAAAAGTTTGAGGCCCATTTTCTAAGAGAAATATTACAAATCTGATCCAAACAAAGTTGACGTTATTTGACATGTACTACGTCTTGAATTCTCATCATTATGTACATCCTTACTTGCTTCATTTTGAGGTCCCTTAGACCCCTACTAGACTGTTCGTGTCTAGTTTTAAACAGATAAATATGTTCAAAGCATTTAGCATTATCTGATTCAATTACCATATTTTCATTGATATCCAGATGTTCAGATTTATGAACCAAAAACCGACGTGCTTTGCTACTTTTAGCATGTCCTATGAACACGCAATCCACCGTCTTAGGTCCTATCCTTACTCTTTTAGGCATAGGAACTTGGACCTTTGCTAAACACCCCCACACTTTGAAATATTTCAAGTTGGGTTTCCTTCCTTTCTAGTTTTCATATGGAATTGATTGTGTCTTACTATGGGGCACTCTATTGAGTATTTGGTTAGCCATAAGGACAACTTCCCCACACAAATTTTGCGGTAAACATGAACTTTTTATTAAGGGATTCATCATTTACTTCAAGGTTTGGTTTTTCCTTTCCGTAATTCCATTACATCAAGGTGAATACGGGGTTTTAGTTTGATGGAAAATTCCATTCTTTAGACATATTTGTGCAAAAGAAGATTCATAATCTTCACCCCATCACTTGTTATAGTTTTAATCTTTTTCTCTAACTGAATTCAACTTTAGTTTTATATTTCCTAAATGCATCTATTGCTTCATCCTTACTATTTAGCAAATAAACATAATAGTATCTAGTGCAATCGTCAATAAAATTTATAAAATACTTTTTCCACCATGAGATGGTGTGGACTTTATATCATAAATATTAGTGTAGATTAAGTCTAAGGGATTGGAATTCCTTTGAACGGACTTATACGGATGCTTAGCATACTTTGATTCCACACATGTTTTACATTTTGATTTATTACACTCAAAGTTTTGCAAAACTTCCAAGTTAATTAGTTTTCACAATGTTTTTTAATAAACATGGCCTAATCATTCATCCCACAAATCATAAGACTCAATCAAGTAGGAAGAAATTTAACTTTTATTGATTTCAACATTCATTACATTTAGTTTGAATAGGCCCTCATTAAGGTAGCCTTTTCCTACATACACTTCTTCTCCTTTACTAAGTACAATTTTTTAGAAACAAACACATATTTGAATCCGTCTTGTCAAGAAGTGATACAAAAATAAAGTTCTTCTGTAACTCCAGTACATATAGGACATTGTTCAAAGTCAAGACTTTTCCTGGTATCATTTTCAGGTAGACTTTTCCTTTTTCTTCTACTTTAGCAGTTGTGGAGTTGGCTATGTATAGCTTCTCTTCCCCTTGAGCCTGAGCAAAAGCAGCAAATAACTCTTTATTAGCACAAACATGGCGGATGGCACCGGAATTAATCCACCATTCATGAGGATTTCCAACCAACTTGCATTCGGACAGCATGGCACACAGATAGTTCATTTTTTATTGGACTAACAACATTTGCTTGGTCCTTTTTCTTTCCTTTCTTTGGGGCACGACAAACCATAGATTTGTGCTTGCCATAATTAAAGCATTTTTCCTTGAATTTGTTCTTGGGTTGATTTCTTTCATGTCCAGCTTTCTTGCGCTTTTTGGAGTTGTGGTCGTCTTCTACTATATTTGCTCCATTCATTATAGAATTTCTCTCGACCTACTTTCTGCAGCCTTATTGTCTTATTTAATGCACAATCATACGATTAGATATTTCACAGACATATCCTCACATTTATGTTTCAAATAGTTCTTGAAGTCCTTCCACATGGGTGGTAACTTCTCTATTATTACTGCTACTTGAAACACTTCATTCAGGATCAAACCTTCCAAAAGGAGATCATGGATGATCACTTACAGTTCGTGCACTTGGGAGACAACAGACTTGCTGTTTATCATTTTATATTCTAGGAATCTTGTAATGAAGAACTTTTTAGTTCCTGCATCCTCTGTCTTGTACATCCGTTCCATCACTCCCCACAACTCTTTTGTTATATTTGTTCCACTATACACATTGTAGAGATTATCTTGGAGACCACTTAAGATGTAGTTCCTACAAAGGAAATTGGAGTGTTTCCAAGCCTCTACAATTATAAATTGCTTTTGTTCAGAGGTTCCCTCAGTTACCTTCAGAGCTTCCTCAAATGTGAATCTTTGAAGATAAATGGTTGTAAGGTAGAAAAACATTATCTGCTGCCACCTTTTGAAGTCAATACCTGCGAACTTTCCGGGTTTATCCGCTAGTGCCATTGACAGTTGAGCATTCGTAAGACTCCTTGTGGCAAACTAGTTGCTGCCACAGTAGTTTCAAAATCATGTGCATAATTATCCGTAGTCATTTTCCAATCTCAACAAGACAATAACTTTAGTATATCAAAATACTATTAATAAAGATGCAACAACTTTAACACCTCTTGTTTCTAGTTTAACGATGAAGTTTTTATGAATTCCAATCGTCAATCAAGTGTTCTTTAACTTGTGATGAGAAATTTATGTCTTCAAATCACTAGTTAAGTTCAAACGGCATAGAAAGCTTAAGGCTTTAATCTTCAGAAACCAAGCTATACAGTTTTTGAGTTATTCCTTAAGATTATTATTTTTAATATTATTCAGGTACACAAATCTGTATTTATGTATACAACAAGTTCAACACAAGTTCAAGTTTAAAACAAAAACACCTATAAGGTTATACTACACCTTCAACAGAAGATTAAAAATAATTTATTCTAGAAGTGTGTTATTATTTCAGAAATAAGATGGAACAGAAATTTAAAGCCAAGTCCCCCGACTTCATGGAGTGTCCTTAAGGAATAATTCCCCTCACTGTACCTGAGGTTATGGAATTTTCATCCCAGGATAAAATGGTTTTCAATCCAACAACAACGGTTCCTCAAATTATTGGATTCGTCGAAGTCACTCAAGGGATAATGATCACACTTTGTTTTTGTAGAGAAGAAAGTGTTTTTCTGTAAAAAAAATCAAGTTTATGCCTGAGGAATATGTCAGGTATTTATATCCTTAATGTGCCCCTTCATAAAGGATGCATTGGCTCAGCAAAAAGGCACCTAGTCAGTACAGTCATATCACCTGCACCCAGTCTGTGTTGGAATTACTCTTGATCTATGGTTGTAGGTGACACTGTTGGAATTCCAGTGACTACCTACACGGTACTTGTGGTCATAGGTTACCAAGGTGCATGTGTAGATCGCCTTCTTGTGTGAAACTGTGTTCCTTTTACCTCGAAGGGTCGCATACCTTCGAGGTGCATTGTGTATATATTTGCAAGGTGTTTAAAATTTATGCACACATAGAGAATAATATTTCTATTAGATTCTTTGGATTTAAATTTCTTTTGTTCATCAAGTTTAAATAAATTTTGTCTAAAAAATAGATCTCATCGATCGATTATTTGACAAATCCTAATCCAAAAATAAATCCGAATCCGGATCTGAAGCCGAAGCTGAGCCAAGCGAGCAACGACAGTCACTATCCATGTGGAGATGTGTTTCTCAATATAAACACATGAAAGTTTCTTTCTCCCACCAATGTTAGAGAATTTAGTAAGCTTTGCATAAAAGAGTACACTTTCCATTTTAGTGTCTATCTTTCCCTCCACTATTTTTCCTTTGATTTTCCATTCATACATACACCTCGAACCCAAAAATCCCCCACATGAATTGGGAATGGCTATATTTTGAAGAATATACGGACAAGCATGTGATCATTTAGCAAAGAATGATTGCATCTGGATAAGTAGGTTTCCCTTAAAACTTTTTGTAGTGAACATGCATCGGATGCACTTGGTCAATTGATAGATTTGATATCTTTGAACCATCTATCTTTAATGTACACCAAGACAACACATGTCATAGAACCATCTTTTTACCATTTATGGTTCTTATAATTTTGTTCATTTCAACCATGAACAAATCCTAGTGTCTTGAGAGCTTAGAGAATTTTCCTTTACTAACATTCTCCTTGAAGCGGCTTCCATTTCTCCCTCACATAGGTGATTTCTAAACATTAGATCCTATAGATTAAATTGTTTGGTTAAATCTGCCAAATTTAGATAATTATTAAAAGACTTCACACCATAAGTCTTATCCTTATTTACTAAACATTGTCTACATCACAAGAAAGGGTTGGGTATATTGATAATGTTGAACCTATCAGACATAACTTTGTTTGATTTCCTTGAACCTAGATCTTAGGATATCTAGTATGGTATGTGGATTTACCACCATGTTGACTTGTCCTAGGCCTTAAACCCATTCTCTTGGATGTCCTTTCAACTCCATCTCTAGACAGACCTTTTGTAAGTGGATCCGACACATTATCTTTTGACTTTATATAGTCAATAGTGATAAATCCATAAGAGAGAAGTTCTCTAACGGTAAAATATCTCCATCTTATATGATAAGATTTACCATTATACATCATTCTCCCTACCTATTGCCACTTGGGTATCACAGTGTATACATACGGGTGCCACTGGTTTGGGCCAATAAGGAATATCTTCCAAGAAATTCCAAAGATATTCTACTTCTTCACCAGTTTTTTCAAAAGCGATATATTCAGATTCAATTATAGAGTAAGCAATCCATGTCTATTTGGGTGATATCCAAGAGACCGCTCCTCCACCCAAAGTAAATACATGTCCATATATGGATTTTACTTTGTTCAATCTGATGATCAAATTTGCATCACAATATCCTTCAAGTACCGCAGGATATTTATTATAATGCAAAGCATAGTCTTGAGAGTATTTAAGATACCCAAAACTTTTTTTCATTGCCATCCAATAAGTTTTATTGGGATTACTCGTGTACCGACTCAACTTACAAATAGAGCATGCTATGTCTGGTCATGTAAAATTCAATATATACATTAAACATCCCAATACTCTTGTGTACACTAATTGTGAGTCACTTTTACCTTCATTCTTTCAAAGTGCAAAGCTCACATCTAATGGAGTCTTTGCCATACCAAATTCCATATACTTGAATTTGTCAAGTACTTTTTTGATATAATGAAACTGTGACAGTGCAAACCGTTGTGGAGTTATATGGATTCTTATTCCTAAGATCACATTTGCAACTCCAAGGTCTTTCATATCGAACTTGATCTCGAGCATTTGTCTCATTACATTTATATTAGAAATATCTCTACTAATGATTTACATATCATCCACATATAAACAAACAATGACTTGGTGATTTGTAGTATCATTAACATAAACACATTTATCGCATTCATTAATCTTGAACCCGTTAGCCAACATGGTTTTGTCAAACTTTGTATGCCATTTTTTAGGTGCTTTTTTCAATCCATAAAGTGATTTAACAAGTTTACACCCCTTATTTTCTTTTCTTGGAACCACAAAACCCTTTGGTTGTTCCATGTAAATTGCTTTCTTTAATTCTCCCTTTAGGAATGTTGTTTTTGCATCCATTTGATGGATTTCAAGACCATATACTGTCGCCAAGGAAATAAACATCCGAATTGATGTTATCCTAATTACGTGCGAGTATCTATCAAAGTAATGAAGGCCTTCCTTTTGTTTAAATCCTTTTACAACAAGTCCTACATTATATTTTTCAATAGTACAATAAACTTTCATTTTTCTTTTGAAGATCCATCTAGAACCTAAAGGATTATTTTCTGGAGGAAGATCAACTAACTCCTACATATGGTTGCTTAAGATTGAATCAATCTCACTATTGGTTTCCTCTTTCCAAAAAGATAAGTCTGAAGACGTTATCACTTCTTTAAATATTTGAGACTCATTTTCAAAGAGAAATGTTACAAAATCTGATCAAAATAAAGTTGGCATTCTTTTAGTGTACTACATCTTGGATTCTCATCATTATGTACATTCTTACTTGGTTCATTTTGAGGTCGTTTATACCCCCCACCAGAATGTTCATCTTTAGTTTTATATGGACAAATGTGTTCAAAGCATTCAACATTATCTGATTCAATTACCATATTTTCATTGATATTCGGATGTACGGATTTTTGAACCAAAAACCGACATGCTTTGCTACTTTTAGCATATCCTATGAACACGCAGTCTACTGTCTTAGGTCCGATCCTTACTCTTTTAGGCATAGGAACATGGACCTTCGCTAGGCACCCCCACACTTGGAAATATTTTAAGTTGGGTTCCTTCTTTTCCATTTTTCATATGGACTTAATTGTGTCTTACTATGGGGCACTCTATTGATTATTCAGTTAGTCATAAGGATAGCTTCTCCCTATAAGTTTTGTGGTAAACCTGAACTTATTAGTAAAGGATTCATCATTTTCTTCGAGGTTCGGCTTTTCCTTTCCGCAATTCCATTAGATTGAGGTGAATACGGGGTCTTAGTTTGATGGACAATTCTATTCTCTACACATATTAGTGCAAAAGGAGATTCATATTCTCCACCCCCATTACTTCTTATCATTTTGATCTTGTTCTCTAACTAATTTTAAACTTTAGTTTTATATTGCCTAAATGCATCTATTGCTTTATCCTTACTGTTTAGCAAATAGACATAATAGTATCTAGTGCAATCATTAATTAAAGTTATAGAATACTTTTTTCGACCACGAGATGGTGTTGACTTCATATCACAAATGTTAGTGTGGATTAAGTCTAAGGGATTGGATTCCCTTGAATGGACTTATACAGATGCTTAGCATACTTTGAATCCACACACGTTTCAAATTTTGATATATTGCACTCAAAGTTTAGCAAAACATCTAAGTTAATCAGTTTTCACAATATTTTGTAATTAACATGGCCTAATCATTCATCCCATAAAACATAAGACACAAGCAAGTAAGAAGAAATTGAACTTTTATTGATTTCAATGTTTATTACATTCATTTTGAATAGGCCATCATTGAGGTAGCCTTTTCCTACATACACTTCTCCTTTACTAAGTACAATTTTTCTGGAAACAAATACACATTTGAATCCGTTCTTGTCAAGAAGTGATAAAGAAATCAAGTTCTTTCATAACTCTAGTACATACAAGACATTGTTCAAAGTCAACACTTTGCCTGATGTTATTTTCAGGCAGACTTTTCCTTATCCTTCAACTTTAGCAGTTGCGAAGTTGGCCATGTATAGCTTCTCTTCCTCTTGAGCCTGATAAAATTCATTAAATAAGTCCTTATTAGCACAAACATGGCGAGTGGCACTGGAATCCATCCACCATTCGTGAGGATTTTCAAACAACTTGCATTCAGATAGAGTGGCCCATAGATTGTCTGTTTCTTTATTGGACTCAACAACATTTCTTTGGTCCTTCTACTTTCCTTTCTTTGGGAAACAATAATCTGTAGACTTGTGGCCAATCTTTGTACAGTTAAACCATTTTTCCTTGAATTTATTCTTGGGTTGATTGCTTTTATGGCCAGCTTTCTTACATTTTTTGGAGTTGTGGTAGTCTTCTATAATATTTGCTTCATTCATTGTAGAATTTCCTCTCGACCTTCTATCCGCAGCCTATTTTCTTCTATAATGTGCAATATTATGATTAGATCTTTGACAGACATCTTCTTATGTTTGTGTTTAAAATAGTTCTTAAAGTCCTTCCACATGGGTGGTAACTTCTCTTCATGATCAAACTTTCTGCAAGGAGATCATGGATGATCACTTACAGTTCCTGCACTTGAGAGACAACAGACTTGCTGTCTATCATTTTATATTTCAAGAATCTTGCAACGAAGAAATTTTTAGTTCCTTCATCCTGTCTTGTACTTTCGTTCCAATGCTCCCCACAACTCTTTTGTTATGTTTGTTCCACTATACATATTGTAGAGATCATCTTAGAAACCACTCAAGATGTAGTTTCTGCAAAGAAAATCTGAGTATTTCCAAGCCTCCACAATCACAAATCTCTATTGTCCAGAGGTTCCCTCGGGCACCTCTGGAGCTTCTTCAAATGTGTATTTGACTGGTTTTTTTGGTTGCAGGACGGGAATAAAGTCTTCTTTAGGATCAAAAGAAGCACCCAACTGAAGAAATTAATGAATGCTTATTGTGACCAACAACCAGTGAATTTTAATTCAGTTTCCTTCTTGTTTGATTATCTTAGAGCAGATCAAACTCCAGATGAGGTCCCTTTCTCTTTCTTTCTCTCAAATTTGCACACACGAACACAAACAAAGGATAAAAGAATACCAATCAGAGCTTGTGTATCTTCTTTGTGTTATGCTTAACATTCATGATTAATTTTGTTATTTCCTTACAATTTTCCTCACTTTTGTAGCTGGAGATAAAAGACGGTGAAGAAATTAATACAATGCTGCATCAAACCAGAGGAATATTTCTTTGAGTCCTGTTTCCTTCTATTTCACTGGTCTTAAGACTTTTGTGTGTTTCAAGAGGGTATGGGACTAGGTGAAATGCTGGTTGTGCAACTTTAGGACCTATAGGGTGTAATGAATAGGATAGTGTTTGTTTGCTTTATGTTGAACTCAACGGTCAGTGTCACTTTACATGAAAGTCATTACTTTCTCTACCTTTTAGTTTTTTGATGATGACTTGAATTCAGAGTCTTGGTTCTTTGTAAATAACCCCCTTCTTAACCCTCAGGAAAGAGATGCTTGTGACAAGAAAAATCTCCCGTGGAGTGGAGCCTGCTTCTGTACACCTCGTGTGTGATCACAGTTTGGGTGTATGGTTTCTATCTTATTGGGAGTTTTTCTTAGAACCAAATCCCAATGCTTTAGGGAATTGGTAAGAGCACAACATGTGATGTATGAGTTAGGTGCATATTGTGAATAAAATTTGATCGGGTCACCCATATAGGTCAACCCGGATCAATATTAAGAGATAAATACAATATTTTGATTTATCTATATTAATAAATAATAGAAAGAAAATACATGTTTGTTGGAATTAAAGTTGAAGAGTTGTGTCTCTTCAGCAAAGAGAAAAAGAAAGAGACACAACTATTTGAATAGTTGTGTTCCTTAAGTATTATAAAAGGTTTCTACATGAGAAATCAACACATTTTTTCACTCTCTGGAAGAAAACAAAAATAGCAGATAAACATTCTTATTCCTTCACAAATTACTCAAGTTCCTATAGAATATACTTTGAAGAATTCTTCTCTGAAAAGTACTGCAACAACTCTGTAACAAGGTACGATTCATAGACTGTGAACTTCAAGTGTGTAATACCCCATATTTCCCTAGCTAAGTTTAACTCTCCATACATGAGTTATCCTAGATGAAAATTTTAAAATACTCCGTATTTTTTAGTTTAGAGCTTACCATTGTGTAGGAAATTCAGTCAGCTTTCCAACGATATAAAATTAGTAGAAATCTGATACTCAGGTGAAGAGTTATAGCATATTTTGTGAAAAAGTGTGCCAATTTGGCCATCAACGCATCACGGAGGAAGTACAAATGGAAATTGTCATTTTCCAGTGTTCCATCATGATTCCACCGTGTCGCGCCACCAGCCATTTTTCCAATTGTCACTTTCCAGTGTGACACCACGATCAATGTGCGTCACTCCATGAGGTAAATTTACATACAGTGAAGCTCCGCAATTGTATCACATCATGCCAAGCCACCAGTTCCCAACTGTTAATTTCCAGTGACACGGCGCAAAAGCACCGCATCGCGCCAAGGTCCTAGATCGGGTTTTCAGTGAAGATTTTTAAATCTTTTCCAAGGGTAATTGGGTATTTTTTTGATGACCCAAGTCAGTCTTAAACATGTTATTAAACCCCTAAATAACCTATTATCTCATTATTTACTCACTTTTCTCAAGAAATAAAACATTCTCTCTCAAAGGGCAAAACCCTAGCTTCAAGATAACAAGAACAAACTCAAAAATTCCTCCAAGAACCATCAAGAATTAATATTTCTAGGTATGTTAGGTGTTCATCTATGGGTTCCTTTCACCCATAGAGTCCAAGAATCCATTTTTAAAACTATAAGATTATTGATTCATCATTTACATGCTTGAAATTGGATTATATTCATGTTCATGATATTAATTGATTTTCAATCTATGATTAATTGTAGATTCTATGAAATTGAAATAGCATGTATATTTAATTGTGTGATTCCCATGTCATAACTCTTGAATTTGCAAGTTTAGGTGTTGTAGTTACAATGTTTACATGTTGCCCATGATTATATGCATTAAGTTGTGCTCCCCATGTGTTTGATGGAATGTCCATGTGAATTAAATGATGAAATCATGACATGCTAGCATATGTACAAGTTTTTATTCTACAACTATTTGATAAAATGTCTCTATGAATGAATTGTGGACAACTGAACATTGTTTACTTTTCAAGATCATGTTATACTTTACTTTTTATGCTATCAAGTCCTAGGGTATTTTATACCCAAAAATCTAGTTGTTTACCTAGAGCTATAGTAATTAAGATTAGTCTCAATAGTGTCACAATCAGTAGTACTCAGTCAGTTATAGAAATCAGTAAAAGTCAGTATCAGTCAACTCAGTATCAGTCCAATTCTGTCCAGTATAATAATCATTGTCCTTTAAATTAGACTAGGATTCAGCATCGAGTGAACCCAAGGATGGGGGCTCACCTGCCAGTAAAGGGTGTGATCCTTATAAGAAGTTCTTATATTCCAAAACTACGTGGCCAATGTAGGTTGAGAAATCACCTATCAGTTGAGTGTTGATGAGGTGTTTAAACCTGCCGATTGAAGGTACCACCATTCTCGATTAGGGCACCTACCAGATGAGGGTGACCCTTCAGTTATCTTTAACCGTGGAATGGTACTGACACCCTTCTAATTGGGGTTACAGGTTGGACTCTAGTTATTTTATTTGGGGTATGTCGGTTAGATGATTACTTCTGACAACTTCAATTTTAGTCTCAGTATAGAACTCAGTTCAGTTCTACAGAATCATGATTGTCAGAAATAGTCACCCAGTTATTGGTAATTCAATTATCAGAATCTTAAATATCAATTACTTAGTATTAGAAATCAGTACTCAGCTTCAGTAAAAGCTTATTTACAGTATACATGTATATGCACAATATTGCATACTCAATATTCATGGTAGTTTTAGTTATCCATGTATTCTCATATTCAAATACTCTATATCATTCAGTCAGTTATTGTTCACGTATATGAACCCCTTCATTCATCCTTACCTCATATAGCATACCAGTACATTCCACGTACTGACGTATACTTTCTCTTGTGCTATGATATCTCATATCATAGGTTCGGATGCTCAGGTTCTCGACCGCACTTAGATAAATTCAGTTAGAAGTAGTAGATTCTGTAGTGAATCCTCATCTGTAGAGGATATGCTTTTATTTCAGTATTTAAGTTTATCAGTATTTCAGTAGTCAAAGTTAGTTGGGGCCTCGTCTCATCAACTCCACATTCAGACAGTTCAGTTAGAGATTTTTCAGACAAGACTAGTTCAGATAATATTTAGATTTTTTAGATGTTTTTATCAGATGTTATTATTATCAGTATTTAGATTATGAACCTTATGGAAATCCAGCCTATTTCTTGCATTATTTTAGTGTTATCAATGAGCTCACAATAGGTACAAGTCATAGGTTAGCTTATGGTCCTTCGGGGTCATAAGAACCGTGTGGCATTTGGGGTACAAACTCGAGGTGTTATAAATTTGTATCAGAGCTTAAGTTTTAATAGATTCCTAGGGAGCCTAAAAGTCACGACTAGTAGTGTCTTGTGCATGTGTGTGTAGCGCGCCACACTTATGGACAAGAGGCTATGAGGAATTTTTTGGAAAAGTTTCCCTTCTTTCAGTATTCATGTCATGCAAGTGAGCACAAGCTCATGTTAAACTCTCAGTCTAATCCTTTTATTCCATTTGTTTACAGAATATTCCTCCCAAAAAGAACAATAGAAGAATAGGAAACAAGTCAGCCCCTCAACCCGTTCAGGAAGATCCTCTAGACGAGCATGTCTCCCATGCAGAATTCAAAGCTACGTTCACCACTCTATCCAATTTTGTAGCAGCTTAGAATGAATGGCCAGCTGATGTTTTGGCTAACCCAGTGGCCAATACTGCTACAGTCTAGATTTGGGACTTCACTCGAATGAATCCTCCCCTATTCTCAAGATTTAAACCCAAAGAGGGTCTATAAGAGTTCCTCGACTAGGTTTAGAAAGTCATAGATATTATGGGAGTGACTTCCAGTGAGAGTTATGATTTAGCCGCCTACTATCTTCAAGATATAGATAATATAAGGTTTAAGAAGGGGAAGGTAGACAGGGGCACAAATGCAGAGCCCATAGAGTAGGAAGAGTTTTCTATTGCATTTCTAGATAGATTCTTTCCCTTAGAGCTGAGAGAAGCTAAGGTGTTAGAGTTCATCAATATTAGGCAAGGAAATATGAGTATGAAAGAGTGTTCCATCAAGTTTACTCAGTTAGTCAGGTGTGCTCCCTATGTAATAGCAGACAATAGGCTGAGAATGAGCAAGTTCGTATTTGGGTGTCAAAAAGTTTGGTAAGGAGTGCAGAACTGAGATGTTAATTAAGGAAATGGACATATCTAGGCTCATGGTCGATGCTCAACAGAGAGAAGAAGCTAAGAATAAGGAGAGAGAGAGAATAAGGGAGCTAGAATAGGTAGCTTTAATTTCACTTAGCCTAAGTCAGAGGGCAGTAACCTTCCCAGTTTCATCCAAAATCTTCTGTTCCAGCTCTGTCCTTAGATATTTTTCTAGTCCCTAAGTTCAAAAATGGTAACAAAGATAGGGCATCAGACTCTAAATCTTAGGGTAGTATCAACAGTGCTCGGATAAATCCTCTTTGCTAGAAATGTGGCTAAAACCATTAGGGAGACTGCAGAACTGGCAGTGATATTTGTTTTGGGTGTGGTAAGCCAGGCTGTAAAATCAGATACTATCCTCAGTCAGGTTCTCAGGGTTAGTACAATCCTTAGTTAGGTTCTCAAGGTTAGTACAATTCTCCTTCAGCTCAGTACAGTCACCTAAACCAGTAGGGTGCCACTTCTAGTGCCATGAGTGGGCAATGTCCAAATAGGCTTATGCACTTTAGTCCAGAGAAGATCAGGAAAATTCTCCTGATATGGTCACTGGTACGTTATAAATCTTCCATTTACATGTTTATGCTTTGCTAGATCCAGGAGCTTCTTAGTTTTTCATAACTCATTATATACCGTTAATTTCAAAGTCAATCCCAAAATTCTAGCAGACCCTTTCTTAGTCTCTACCCAAATAAGTAAGTTTATCATAGGTCGGTGAGTATACAGAAACTGTTTGATTATGATATCTCAAAAGGTCACTTCAACAGACCTTGTACAGCTAAAGATGACAGATTTTGACATTATTCTTGGCATAGTTTGTCTCCATTCATTCTATGCCTCAGTTGATTATAGAAACATAATTGTTCATTTTCAGTTTCCAAAAGGACTAGTCCTTGAATGGAACGATAGTACTACAAAGCTTAAGGTTCAATTGATTTCATACCTTAGAGCGAGAAAAATAATATCCAAGGGATGTTTCTATCATCTTGTGCGAGTCAAATACTCCAGTTCTGAGACTCCTAGTCTTGATTCAGTTCCAGTAGTAAATGAATTCTCAAATGTGTTTCCTGAAGATTTTCCTGGAGTTTCTTCCGAAAGAAAAATTGACTCGGAATTGACCTTCTTCTAGATACTCAGCCTACATCTATTCTGCCATACAAAATGGCTCCAGCAGAGCACAAAGAGTTAAAAAAATAGTTAAAAGATCTCCCAGATAAGGGATTCATCAGACCCAAAATTTCCCCATGGGGCGCACTAGTTTTATTCATGTGAAAGAAAGATGGTTCTCTCAGGATATGTATAGACTACCGTCAGTTGCACAAAGTCACACTCAAGAACAAATACCCACCTCCTAGAATCGATGACTTATTTGACCAACTTTAGGGTGCTAGTTAGAGTTAGAGAATATGACATTCCAAAAATAGCTTTTTGAACTCGGTATGGCCACTTTGTGTTTCTAGTCATGTCCTTTGTTCTTACTAATTCCCTAATAGATTTCATAGACTTGATGAACCGAGTGTTCAAGCAGTACTTGGACATGTTCATTATAGTCTTCATCAATGAAATTCTTGTCTATTACTGAAGCGAGAATGATCAACCAGATCACCTCTAAATCATACTTCAGACTCTAAGAACTCATCAGTTTTTCGCCAAATTTAGTAAGTGCAAATTTTGGCTAAGGTCATTAGCATTCCTTGGTCATATTATTTCAAGTGATGGTATTAGAGTTGATTCTTGAAAGATTGAGGCGCTGAAAAATTGGCCTGGACCCATTTCTCCATCAGATATCAAGAGCTTCTTGGGTTTAGCTGGCTATTATCGTCAGTTTGTTGAAGGGTTTTCATCTATTGTAGCCCTATGTCCAGATTGACTCAGAAGAAAGTCAAGTTTCAGTGGTCAAATTCTTGTGAGAAGAGTTTTCAGGAGTTGAAGATTCAACTCACCTCTGCCTCAGTTTTGACTCTACCAGATGGTTCAAATAGGTTTGTTGTGTACTGTGATACATCTAGAGTAGGTTTTGGTTGTGTCCTAATATAGAGGGGTAAGGTCATAGCCTATACCTCTAGATAGCTTAAGCCCCATGAGAAGAATTACCCTACCCATGATCTTAAGTTAGAGGCTGTGGTGTTTACCTTAAAGAATTGGAGGCACTATTTGTATGGGGTGCATGTTGATGTGGTCACAGATCACAAAATCTTGCAGTATGTGTTTTCTCAGAAAAATTTGAATTTGCATCAGAGAAGGTTGTTAGAGTTGTTGAAAGATTATGATATGAGTGTTCTGTATCATCCGGACAAAGCCAATGTAGTGGCAGATGCTCTCAGTAGGTTGTTTATGGGTATTGTTACTCATGTTGAGAATCATAAGAAAAAGTTCGTTTAGAAAGTTCATCAGCTTTCCCGACTAGGTGTCCGCTTATTCGATTAAACAAAAAGTAGTGTGTGGATGTAGAATAGTTCAAAATCATCTTTAGTGTCTGAAGTGATGGAAAATTAGGATAGAGATCCCAGTCTTGTTCAGTTAAAAGAGTTAGTTAGAGATTAGAAAGTAAAGATTTTCTCCCAAGGGACAGATAGCAAGTTGTGTTGTCAGGGTTAGCTATGCATTCTAGGTGTAGATGACTTAAGCAACAAATTCTCGCATAAGTGCATGGTGCGCATTACTCTATTCATCCAGGGGACACTAAGATGTACCATGATTTATGGGAGATCTATTGGTGGAGTGGGATGAAGAGGGATATTGTAGAGTTTGTAGCTAAGTGCTCTACGTGTTAGCAGGTTAAGATTGAGCAACAGAAGCCTAGTGGATCCATACAAGAATTCAGTATTCTCACATGGAAATGGGAAGAACTGAACATGGACTTTGTGATGGGTTTGCCTCATACTCATTATCAGCATGAATTAATTTGGGTTATCATAGATAGGATGACCAAATCCGCTCATATCTTGCCAGTACATAATTCCTATTCAACTAAGGACTATGCCAAACTCTATATTTGAGAGTTGGTAAGGTTACATGGATTCCATTGTCTATCATCTCAGATAGAGGTACCTAGTTTACCTCTCATTTCTGGAAAGCATTCCAAAGAGTCTTGTTATCTAAGTTCACCTCAGTACAACTTTTCACCCTCAGACAGATGGACAAGCAGAAAGGACCATTCAGACTCTAGAAGATATGTTAAGAGCCTGCCTTGTTGATTTTAAGGGTAGTTGGGATAATCACTTTCCTTTGATCAAATTCGCATATAATAACAACTATCATTCTAGTATTTGGATGGCTCCGTTTGAGGATCTTTATGGTAGGAGGTATAGATCTCCAATTTGTTGGTTCGAGGTAGGCGAGGTTGTAGTAGTAGGGCCTGATTTAGTGTTTTATGCCTTAGAGAAGGTTAAGTTGATCAGAGAAGGGCTTAGGGAAGCCCAGAGCTAATAGAAATCGTATGCAGATATGAGGAGAAAAGATCTCAAGTTTGAGATTGGTGATTTTATATTCATGAAAATATTTCCCATGAAAGGAGTGAAAAGGTTTGGTAAAAAGGGAAAACTCAGTCCCCGATATGTCGGTCCTTACAGAATTCTCAGCCATTTTTAAAAGGTAGCTTAAGAGCTTGAGTTGCCTTCAGATCTAGCCTAAGAACACCCAGTATTTCACGTCTCCTTGCAAAAAAATGTATTGTGGCCCAGTCATAGTTCCCTTAGAATGCGTAAATATTTAGAATGATCTCTCTTTTGAAGAGGTTCCAGTCCAAATCCTAGATCGTCAGATTCACAGACTGAGGATCAAAGAATTTTCCTTGGTCAAAGTTCTTTGGAGGAATCAGTCCGCTGAGGGATCTACTCAGGAAGAAGAAGCAGATATACGGATCAAGCACCCTCACCTCTTCTCCACAAATTTAGATTTAGCTTAAAGTAATAGTCTACCTTAGCTTGCTCAGTTCCCTGTTCATTGTAATACCCCAAAAAATCCAAACCAATAGCAGAGCCATGTACCATGCTCATGCATAGTACATCATGGTTCTTTTATAGTTTTATGAGTAGGTTAGATGTATATTAAGGCTTCAAATAACTCTCAGCTATCAGACGAATCAAAACATTCCTCACCGATCGAATTCTTGAGAAAGATATTGCTATAGTCAGATTCAAACAAGCATATCTCTCATTATACTTGGAATTTTTGAGGTCATGACCAATTAACAGATAGATAACTGAATTATCTTTCCAACTATACAAATTTTGCCTAAATCCGATATCGGAGCAAAGAGTTATTCCTATTTTACTCCAGCATGTCAGGTTGGAAACTGTGTGACGATATTCGTGGTAGCTTACCACATTTGTGACGCCCTACCATGAAGGCCGTCAGCCTTAGGCAGAAACCAGCTCCTAAGTGATGACATTCGTGGTAGCTTACCATACTTGTGATGCCCTACCACGAAGGTCATCAGCCTTACGCAGAATCCAACTCCTGTGTGATGACATTCGTGGTAGCTTACCATACTTGTGACGCCCGACCACGAAGGCCGTCATCCTTACGTAAAAACCAGCTCCTGTGTGACGACATTCGTGGTAGCTTACCACATTTGTGATACCCTACCATGAAGGTCATCAGCCTTAGGCAGAAACCAGCTCCTGTGTGACGACATTCGTGGTAGCTTACCACATTTGTGATGCCCTACCACGAAGGTCGTCAGACTTAGATAGAAACTATCAGTTCCAGCTCCTGTGTGATAACTTTTTTTACGGCTTACCACACTTTTGACGCCTTGTCACAAATGTCATCAGCTGTGATTTTCAGCAACTGGGAATTTATTTCATAAGGGTATTTTGGTCTTTTCCCTTCACTTCCCACGACTTATAACCCTCAAGGAACGTATTATCTTCCATTCTCTTTAGTTAAAACATCTTTAAAACCCTCTCTTACACTGTCAACCACAAGATTAGGGTTTTCTCTCAAGATCATCTCCTCAGGAACAAGAGCATTCTTTCCCAAAGGGGTTAAACCCTAGTCAATAATAATCAAGGGCCAGCCTAAGGATTTCTTCAAGAACCTTTAGAAACATTAGATCTCTTTCAAGATCAAGCTTTAAGGTATGCGTAGTGTTCATATATGGATTCAATTCATTCATAGAGTTCAAGAACCATGTTTAAATATTATTTTGTAAACTTTTTATGGTGATATGAGTATGAACATGTTGACGATTGTTGTTTAAGTTTTAAGATGATATGTAAGAATGTTTTCATGGAATATATATGTTTGTTGGTTGAAAATCATGAATTTTGGGTGGTTTGATATAATGCAAGTATGAAATCCACCTATGCCTTAGAGAATGCATGTAACGTGTTTGATAAAATGCATAGGATGCTAGAAATTCCTATGTACATGATTCCATACTATCTAAATAACAAGTCCATGTTAGCTATACACTTCAATATGAATTTCCATGCTATTTATGTATTTTATGGTGGTTTCATGAACCATGTATGATGATGGAGATATGAATATATGAATTATGTATACGAGATATATCCATGTTTTCCTACCATGTCGAGATGTTGAATAAACCCATGAAGCATGTTATCCCCCTACTTATGATATTATAAATTGTGGACTCAAATCTTGTGATCAAGTCATGTCATGTGTGTTAGTTTCCTTCTATCGAGTCTTGGGGGTATTCGTACCTGAAAAACATAGTTGTGTGCCTTGAGCCATGTCATGTTGTCACGATAATCTCAGTCAAGCTATAATCTAGAGAACTCAGTTAGTCATGTGACTCTGGAAACCTCGGAAATCTCATGATCCCAGTTAACTCTCAGATAATAGTACTACTACGTCAGTCAACGAAAGTCAGTTAATCTATCCATGTACAGTCAGTTGAATCATGTTTAGTCTCTTCAGATGGGAGTAGGAGTTAGCACCGAGTGAAATCAAGGATGGGAACTCACCTATATATAAGGGTGTGATTCTTAGTAGTCATCCTTGCTTTCCAGAACCATATAGCCAGCATAGGTTGAGACATCACAGCCTGTTATATGAGGGTAGATGAGGTGGCTTAACCTGTTATATGAGGGTTCCCACAGTTCTTACTAGAGTTACCTGTTATATGAGGGTTGCTCATATATTGTCCTTAATAGTGGCGCGGTATTGACACCCTTTTAGTCAGGGAAGAGATTAGACCCTATCTTAGCCATAATGGCACATATAGGGCATGCTGGTTAAACAACTACCTCCCATAGTTTCAGTATCAGTCTTAGTAAAAGAACTCAAATAGTTTTTCATATATCAGTATACCAGAATTGTTAGATACGGTCAAATTAAATTATAGCATGGAACTCAAAGAGTTCAACTAGATTTAGGGCTGTCAGATACAGTCATCCATGTTATCAGAACTATGATTCCAGCCATGTATTAGCGTACAGATTTAGCCATCACATACTCACGATCTTAGTTACTATGTATGTATGTTTGTACTCTTACATTCATATCATTCAATCAATAGTATTATTTATGCACGTAAACC
>NW_025825212.1:3128-7579 GCF_002878395.1 Capsicum annuum | reverse complement strand
TTACATTCATATCATTCAATCAATAGTATTATTTATGCACGTAAACCCTTGTATTAGCCTACCTTACTCGTATAGTCAGTACTTCAGTTGTACTAATGCATTTGCACTATGGTGCTTTCTTTTTATGTTACACCACAGGTTCAGAGGAATAAGTCCCAGAGCAGTAGTAGCAGTCGTATTTAGTATATAGAATTGCAGTGAGTCCTTTTTATTCGAGGATGACATTATTTAATTTATTCATTAATTTATTTAGTTTAGTTTTACGGAGTTAGTTAGAAACATGTTCCTTCAACTCCGTATTTTAGACAGTACTTAGAGGCTTTCGGATTTACACTTAGATTTAGCTTTTAGATTCAGTTTTCAATTGTTTTGGGTATCTTTCACCCTCACAGATGTTACTATTTTAGAGATTCTTTACTCAGTTGAAACTTATGGCCTACATGTTCATGTTTTCCGCATTATTACATTATATATTGCAGTGCATTGGTACAGATATCATTCATGGGTTAGGTTGTGGTACTTCGGGGTTATAAGCACCGTGTAGCATTCCGGTTTAGAAAATCGAGGTGTTACAAACTTGGTATCAGAGCCTAAGGTTCAATAGAGTCCTAAGAAGTCTGAAAGCCGTATCTAGTAGAGTCTTATACATAGGTGTGTTGCGCGTCATATTTATGTACAGGAGGCTATGAGATGTTTAAGTAACAGTTCCCTTTCTTCAGTATTCATGTCATGCTAGTAAGCATAATTTCAAGTCAGTCTCTCAGTCTAATCCACTCTTTTCTTATTTCAGAAACATGCCTCCAAAGAGAAGAAATTAGCCAGCTCCTCAGCCCGAAGATCCTTTGGGCGAATATGTTTGTCATGCAGAGTTCAGGACCGCATTTAACACTTTTGCTCAGTCTGTAGCTGCCCAAAATGAATGACCAGCAGTCGTTCCAGCCAACCCAGTGGCCAATTCAGCAACAGCTAGGATTCGGGACTTCACCCAAACTAACCCTCCGTCCTTCTTTAGGTCTAAGCCAAATGAGGATCCTCAGGAATTCATTGACCAAGTCCAGAAGGTCATTGATATCTGGGAGTCACTTCTTCTCAGAGTGCCGAGTTAGCCGCATACCAATTGTAGGATGTCACTCACACTTGGTAGAAGAAGTGGTTAGCAGAAAGGTTAGAGGATGTAGGTCCTGTTGAGTGGGAATAATTTGTCACGGTTTTCTTAGACAGATTCTTTCCCCAAGAACTGAGAGAGGCCAAAGTTCTTGAGTTCATCAATCTAAGGCAAGGAAATATGAAAGTCAAAAAGTATTCTCTTAGATTTACTCAGCTAGCCAGATATACCCGTCATGTGGTTACAAACAATAGGGCTAAGATGAGCAAGTTCATGTCAGGGGTGAATGATTGGTAAATGAGTATAGGTCTGCGTTGCTAAACAGTGATATGACTTTAGCTAGGCTCATGACCCACGCTCAACAGATAGAGAAGAAGAAGGTTAAGACTAGGGAGAGGCAGAACAAGAGAGCAAGAGCAGGTAGTTTTAGGTTTTCTCAGCCCAAATCAGAGGGAGGGAATCGGTCGCAGTTTTATCCTACGTCAGTATTTCCAGCCCCTTTCTCCACTAGTTCCCCAGTGTCGAAGTTTAGGAATGGCAACAGAGATAGGGCACCAGGCTCTAAATCTCAAAGTAGTGTTAGCAGTGCCCACACTTATCCTCAGTGTCAGACCTGCAGTAAACACCATCAGGGTGTGTGTAAAGCGGGTCAAGGCGTTTGTTTTGGTTGTGGAAAGCCCAGACATAGAGTTAGGGACTGTCCTAAGCCAGGTCCTCAAGGTCAGTAGAATCGTTCCATAGCTCAATTCGGTCGCCCAAACCTGCAGGGTGCCACTTCCAGTGCTACTACTAGGCAACGCACAAATAGACTCTATGCTCTTCAGACTCGATAGGATCAGGAAAACTATCCTAATGTTGTTACTGGTACGTTATAGATTTTCCATGTTCATGTTTATACTTTGCTAGACCCAGGTGCATCCTTCTCTTTTGTCACTCCATACATAGCAGGCAATTTCAGAATTAGTCCTAAAATTTTAGCAAAGCCCTTTTCAGTCTCTACCCCATTGGGTAAAACCTTTATAGCTCGGCGGGTATACAGGAACTTCCAAGTTATGATATTTCAAAAATCCACGTCAAAAGATTTAGTCGAGTTAGAGATGACTGATTTTGATGTCATTCTCAGCATGAATTAGCTTTATTCCTGCTATGCCATAGTCGACTGTAGAAACAGGATAGTTCAATTTCATTTCCTAAATGAGCCCGTCCTAGAGTGGAAGGGTAGCACTTTATCTTTCAGGGGTCAGCTTGTTTCCTACCTTTGGGCAAGGAAAATAATTTCTAAGGCATGTGTGTATCATCTCGTGCATGTTAAGGATTCTAGTTATGATTCTCCCAGTCTTGAATCAGTCCCGGTGGTTAATGAATATTCAGATATCTTTCCCAAAGATCTTACAGGCATTACTCCGAAAGGGAAATAAACTTCGGTATAAACCTTCTCCCAGATACTCAGCCTATTTCTATTCCGCCATACAGAATGGCACTAGCAGAACTCAAGAAACTGAAAGATCAGTTGAAGGATCTCTCAGATAAGGGATTCATCAGGCCTAGTGTATCCCCATGGGGTACGCCAGTCTTATTCATGTGCAAGAAAGATAGTTCTTATATAATATGTATTGATTACCGCCAGCTCAACAAAGTCACGGTCAAGAACAGGTATCCGCTGCCTAGAATAGACAACTTGTTTGAACAACTTTAGGGTGCCAGTTATTTCTCCAAGATAGACCTCAGATCAGGCTATCATCAGCTCAGAGTTAGAGAATGTCACATTTCGAAGATAGATTTTCATACTCGATATGGTCACTTTGAATTTCTAGTCATGTCCTTTGGTCTTACCAATACCCCTGCAGCTTTCATGGACTTGATGAACCTGGTGTTTAAGCAGTACTTGGACATATTCATCATAGTCTTTATAGATGATATTCTGGCCTATTCTCGCATAGAGCGTTATCATTCAGACCATCTCATAATTGTTCTTCAGACTCTCAGGGATCACCAGTTGTTCACCAAGTTTATTAAGTGAGAATTTTGGCTAAGATCAGTAGCATTCCTTCGCCACATTATTTTTGGTGATGGCATTAGAGTAGATCCTCAGAAAACTAAAGCGGTAAGAAACTGGCCTCGCCTTGTCTCTCCATTAGATATCAGGAGTTTCTTAGGTTTGGCTGGCTATTACCGATTGTTTGTCAAGTTATTTTCTTTTATTGCATCTCTTATGTCCAGATTCAATCAGAAGAAGGTCAAGTTTCAGTGGTCAGAACCTTACGAGAAGAGTTTTCAGGAGTTAAAGAATCGACTTACCTCAGCTCCAGTTTTAGCACTTCCCGACGATTCCAATAGATTCATAGTGTATTGTGATGCATCCATAGTAGGTTTAGGTTGTTTCCTCATGTATCATGGTAGAGTCATAGCCTATGCCTCCAGACAGTTAAAGCCTTATGAGAAAAATTATCCTACTCATGACCTTGAGTTAGCAGTAGTTGTCTTTGCCTTAAAGATTTGGAGGCATTATTTATACGGTGTTCATATAGACGTCTTCACAGATCATAAGAGCCTTCAGTATGTCTTTTCCTAGAAAGATCTCAGTCTTTATCAGAGAAGGTGGTTAGATCTCTTGAAGGATTATGACATGAGTGTCCTTTATCATCTGGGCAAGGCCAATATAGTAGCTGACGCACTTAGTAGACTGTCCATGGGTAGTGTTTCCTATGTTGAGGATAGTAAGAAGAAATTAGCCTAGGAGATTCATCATCTTGCCAGACTAGGCGTTTGCTTAGTTGACTCTTTAGAGGGTGGTGCATGTGTTCAGAGTAGTTCAAAGTCATCTCTAGTTTTCGAGGTGAAAGAGAAGCAAGACAAGGATCCTAGCCTTGTTAATCTAAAAGAGTCAGTTCAGAGTCAGGAAGTATAGGTTTTCTCCCAAGGGAGAGATGGTGTTTTTGTTGTCAGGAATGTCTGTGTGTTTCCGATGTAGATGACTTGAGGCAGCAAACTCTTGCAGAAGCACATGGTTTGCGATACTCTATTCATCCAGGGGCCACTAAGATGTACTACAACTTGCGGGAGATCTATTGGTGGAGTGGGATGAAAAGGGATGTTGCAGAGTTTGTGACTAAGTTCTCTACATGTCATCAGGTTAAGATAGAGCATCAGAAACCTAGTGGTTCTATGTAGAAGTTCACTATTCCTACTTGGAAGTGGGAAGAAGTGAACATGGACTTCGTGAAGGGTTTGCCTAGAATACATCATAAGCATGATTCAATTTGGATCATTGTAGATAGAATGACCAAGTCAGCTCATTTCCTTCCTATTCGTACCTCTTACTTAGCTGAGGATTATGCCAAACTTT
>NW_025825212.1:0-128 GCF_002878395.1 Capsicum annuum | reverse complement strand
GGGAGCTACTTGGGAAGCAGAAGCAGACATGCGAACCAAGTACCCTCATAGTTTCTCCACTAATTCAGACTTAGCTCAGGGTAACAATTTTCCTTAAGCTTATTCAGTTACATGTTCAAAATTCTAGT
>NW_025825211.1:0-4540 GCF_002878395.1 Capsicum annuum | reverse complement strand
AACAGGAGAAACGGCATGAACAGGGCATTTTCGGGCTAAATCGGTGTGCTCTAGCCTACAGTTTTGGGGGTGGGCAACGGGTACAGGCGTCTTGGGGGCCAAAAATTGAACGGGGCGTGCCAGGGAGTTTGGGTATCATCCTAGTGTGGTCCGTTTAATTTTTTGTGGCCATTTGCGTAGATAAATGAGAAAAACGACATGAATGGGGCATTTTCGAGCCAAATTGGTGTGCTATAGCCCATGGTTTTAGTGGTGGACCGGGCCTCCAGGCATGCTGTGGGCCGTAAATTGACCAAGGCAGGCCAGGGAAGTTGGGGATTATCCCAGTGTGGTCCGTTTAAGTTTTCGTGGCTATTTGGGTGGATAAACGGGTAAAACAGCATGAATGGAGAATTTTTGGGCCAAATCGGTGAGCTATAGCCCACGGTTTTGGGGGTGGGCCCGAGGTTCGGGCATTCTGTGGGCTAAAAATTGATCGACGCATGCCAGGGAGGTTTAGGATCATCCCAGTGTAAGACGTTTAATTTTTTGTGGCTATTTTGGTGAACAAACGGGTGAAACAGCGTGAATGAGGCATTTTAGGTCAAATAGTTGTGCTATAGCTCATGATTTTAGGGGTGGGCCCATGGTCCGGGCGTGCTGTGGGCCAAAAATCGACCGGGGCATGCCATAAAGGTTGGGGATCATCCCAGTGTGTTCCGTTTAATTTTTCGTAGCCATTTGGGTGGACAAACAAGCAAAACGTCATGGACGAGACATTTTTGAACCAAATCGGTGTGCTATATCCCATGGTTTCAAGGGTGGGCCCAAGGTCCAGGCATGCTGTGGGCTAAAAATCACCCGAGGTATGCTAAGGTGGTTAGGGATCATCCCAGTGTGATCCGTTTATTTTTTCCTAGCCATTTGGGTGGACAAACGGGGGAAACGGCACGAACGGGCCATATTTGGGCTAAATCAGCGAGCTATAGCCCACAGTTTTAGGAGTGGGTCTGGGGTCCGAGCGTGTTGTGGGCCAAAAATTGACCAGGGCGTGCCGGGGAGGTTGAAGATCGTTCTAGTATGGTCCGTTTAAGTTGTCATTGCTATTTGGGTGGATAAAGGGGCAAAACAATGCGAACAAGGCATTTTTGAGCTAAATAGGTATGCTATAGTCTATAGTTTTGGGTGTGACCCCGGGGTCCGGACGTGTTGTGTGCCAAAAATTGATCGGGGCATGCCAGAGAGATTAGGGATCATCCCAGTGTGGTCCATTTTAATTTTTCATTGCCATTTGGTTGAAAAACGGGAAAAACGGCGCGAACGGGAAATTTTTGGGCTGAATCGATGTGTTATAGACTATGATTTTGGAGGTGGGCCAGGGGTTCGAGTTTGTTGTAGGCCAAAAATTTATCGGGGCATGCCAGGGAGGTTGAGGATCGTCCCAGTGTTGTCCGTTTAATTTTTCATGGCCATTTAGGTGGACAAACGGCTGAAATAGCGCAAACGAGGCATTTTCGGGTCAAATTGGTGTGCTATAGCCCATGATTTTGGGTGTGAGCCTGGGGTCCGGGCATGCTATGGGCCAAAAATTGATCGAGGCATTCCAGGGAGGTTGGGGATCATCCCAGTGTGGTTCGTTTAATTTTTCGTGGCCATCTAGGTGGATAAACGGGCAAAATGGCATGAATGGGATATTTTCGGGCTAAATCAATGTGCAATATCCCACGGTTTTGGGGGTGGACCCAGGGTCCAAGCGTACTGTGGGCTGAAAATCGACCAGGGAATGCTAGAGAGGTTAGGATCATCCAAGTGTGGTCCGTTTAATTTTTCGTCGCCATTTAGGTGGACAAACGGGCAAAACGGCACAAATAGGGAATTTTCGGGCCAAATCAGTTAGCTATAGCCTACGATTTTAAGGGTGGGCTCGGGGTCCGGGTGTGCTGTGGGCCAAAAATTGATCGAGGCATGACAGGGAGGTTATAGATCATCCCAGTGTGGTCCATTTAATTATTCGTGGCCATTTGGGTGGACAAACGGGATAAATGTCCCAAACGGGGCATTTTCGAGCTAAATCGGTGGGCTATAGCCCACAGTTTTGGGAGTGGGCTCGGGGTTTGGGCATGTTGTCAGTAGAAACTCGACTGGGGCATGCCAGGGAGGTTTGTGATTGTCCTAGTGTGGTCTTTTTAATTTTTTGTGGCCATTTGGGTGGACAAACGGGTGAAACAGAGCCAACGGGTCATTTTCAGGCCAAATTAGTGTGCTAGCCACGGTTTCAGGGGTGTGCCCGAGGTCTGGGCATGCTGTGGGTCAAAAATAGACCTAGGCATACTAGGGAGATTGGGGATCATCTCAGTGTGGTCCGTTTAATTTTTCTTTGCCATTTGGGTGGACAAACGGGCAAAACGGCGTGAATGGGGCATTTTCAGACCAAATCGGTGTGCTATTGCCCACGGTTTTAGGTGTGGGCCCGAGGTTTAGGTATGTTGTGGGCCATAAATCGAATGGGGTATGGCAGGGATGTTGGGGATCATCCCAGTGTTGTATGTTTAATTTTTTGTGGCCATTTGGGTGGACAAACGGGTGAAACGGAGCCAACGGGTCATTTTTGGGCCAAATTAGTGTGCTAGCCCATGATTTCAGGGGTGGGACCGGGGTTCAGGTGTGTTGTAGGCCGAAAATCGACCAGGGTGTGCTAGGGAGGTTGGGGATCATCCCAGTTTGGTCCGTTAATTTTTCATTGCCATTTGGGTGTACAAACGGGTGAAATAGCGCAAACGGAGTATTTTCGGGCCAAATCGGTGTGCTATAGCCCATGGTTTCAATGACATCATTCGAAGTCAGTATGTGGGGCATCAAGCTTTGGTCACATTAAGGAAATGAGATCCTGCATGGAGGGGACGATATGAGTACACCAAAGAGCAAACCACGTGTGAAGGATTGCTTGGAGCACGGAAGATTGAGGAAACACGGTTTTGGGTCTTCATTTAGGACATTTTGGTTACTTAGCCTTTTCCAAGTAACACTACATGAACACCCTTTTTCACTAAGGGTATTGTGGTCATTTTGTTATGTAATAAGTTAGATTATAAATATGTTCTATTAGTTCATTTGCTAGTTAGTTTATGAAAGATGAAAGATTGAAACTCTTGAAATCCTCTCTCTTGAGAGTAGACCACTATAGTATATTCTTAGTTAGGACTTGGAAAATTCATCCTTAGTATAGGGCTTGGAAAAGCCAATATTGTTCTTCGCTTGGAAACGGTGGATCTTGAGGTGAGTCGATTACCTTGGAGGTCACCGTAAGAGTGTGATTTTGATTATTACATTCATTAGGAGTTAATGTTGAAATATAGTTGGTTCTTAATCTTGTAATAATCTTGGTCTCACTATCTATCCTTTCATTATTTTTCAAATCCGTGTGTTTTTGTGTTTGTGATCTTGTATCCCTTTGTGTTGCTTGTTCTTCTCACGTTTCGTGGACTATTTTGGCATCTTGGTGGACTTATTTGTATAATTTGGTATCAAATCATGGCTTGATCTTGTTCCCACAAGATCAATCTTGGGCTCGTAAACTTGAAAATAAAAAAAAAAGTGTTAGAAAACTGAAAAATCAAAACGAGGCAAATCTGTCCATTTTTTATGTTCTTGGCCGAAATTGTGTTCTTCTTGTTGTTGTTGTTTTGGTCGAGATTTGTGTCTAAATTTAGGTGTGTTTTAATTGTCTTAGTTGTTTCTAAGTGTTAGTTTTGTCTTCACTAACACCCTTGAGTCTAGATCCAAGTTGAGCTTGAACATTGTTGTTGGTATAGTTGTTACGGTTTCAAGAACTTGAACATTGTTGGCGTTGTTGTGTGGACCAAAACTTTAAGGTGGTTTGAGCTCGTGTTTTTGGTATTTTGTTGAGGTTTTTAAGCTTGTAAAAGATGTTGTTGATTGTTGGAGGTTCAACGTGAGGCTAGGCTGTCTTCATTTCTAGTTGCAAAAAAACTCTTCAATAGTGTTGTTTGATCCAAAAGCCAAGTCGAAAGAAGTGAGGCCTTTTTTAGTCATTAAAACAAATCCCAAAGACCTACCAAAAGGGAAGGGTGACAAAAAGATCAACAAAAGACTTGGTACTAAAAGAGGGAAAAACACTTTTCTAGGTGTCCAAAAGAGGAAAGGGCCACCAACCCTTCAAAAAGGTGTCTTGCCCAAAAGGTGTAAGACAAGTCAAACCTTTTTGAATGTGAAAAAGGGCTCCAATCTTGATATTTTTCTTCCCCAAGGCCGAAATACACTTCTTCAAGAATTAGAAATTGAACCAAAATTTCAAATTTGAAAAAATAAGAACCTTTCAAAAACCGCAACCAATCCTAGACCGCCACATCACCAATTTTTGTACAATACCAAAACTTAGGGCTCAAAATCTTGGATTCTTAGTTTCTTATTGTTTATTCTTAGTTTCATTTTTTTTATTCTTATACTAATTGGCAACTAGTAAATACCTACTAAGTTGTAAATTAGTTTTTAAGTACGTTTCTTTCGTGTCTTCATTATTTGTGTGTTTTTCTCATTTGTA
>NW_025825210.1:0-1575 GCF_002878395.1 Capsicum annuum | reverse complement strand
ATTTATATGGTGTTCATGTAGATGTGTTCACTGATCATAAAAGCCTTCAGTATGTCTTTTATCAGAAAGATCTCAATCTTTGTCAGAGCAGGTAGTTAGAGCTCTTCAATGATTATGACATGAGTGTCCTTTATCGTTCGGGCAAGGCCAACATAGTGGTCGATGCTCTCAGTAGAATATCCATGGGTAGTGTTTCTTATGTTGAGGACAGTAACAAGAAGTTAGCTCAGGAAGTCCATCAGTTTGCCAGACTAGGCATTCATTTAGTCGATATAGATGAGGGTGATATATGGGTTTAGAGTATTTCAGAATCATCTCTAGTTTTTGAGGTGAAAGAAAATTAAGATAGAGATCCCAGCCTTGTCAAGTTGAAAGAGTCAGTTCAGGATCAGAAAATAGAGGTTTTCTCCCAAGGGGGAGATAGTGTTATTCATTGTCAAGATCGTCTCTATGTTCCAGGTATAGATGACTTAAGGCAGTGAATTTTTATAGAAGCGCATGGTACGTGCTACTCTATTCATCCATGGGCCACAAAGATGTACTGCGACTTACGAGAAATCTATTGGTGGAGTGGGATGAAGAGAGATATTTCAGAGTTTATGGCAAAGTGCTCTACATTTCAGCGGGCTAAGATAGAGCATCAGAAGCCTAGTGGGTCCATGCAGGAGTTCAGTATTCCTACTTAAAAGTAGGAAGTAGTGAACATGGACTTCGTGATGGGTTTGCCTCGAACTCGTCAACAACATGATTCAGTTTGGGTCATTGAAGATAGAATGACCAAATTAGCTCATTTCCTTCCAGTTCATACCCCTTATTCAATCGTGGATTATGCCAAACTCTACATTAGGGAGTTGGTCAGATTGCACCGTGTTCCATTGTCCATTATCTCAGACAGAGATACCCAGTTCACCTCTCATTTTTGGAAAGTATTCCAAAAGGGTCTTGGTACCCAAGTTCATCTTAGTACAGCCTTCCATCCTTAGACAGATGGTCAAGAAGAAAAGACCATTCAAACGTTTAAAGATATGCTAAGGGCGTGTACAATCGATTTCAAGGGAAGTTGGGATGACCACTTGCCTTTGATTGAGTTTGCATACAACAACAACTATCATTCCAGAATTCAGATAGCTCCATTCGAAGCTCTTTATAGTAGGATATGTAGATCTCTAATTGTTTGGTTCAAAGTTAGTGAGGCCTCAATCATAGGTCCTAACTTGGTATTCGACGCCTTAGAAAAAGTCCAGTTAATTAGAGAAAGACTCCGGGCTGCTCAGAGCCGACAGAAGTCTTATGCAGATGTTCATAGGAAAGATCTCGAGTTTGAGATTGGTGACTGTCTATCTAAAGATCTCTCCCATAAAGGGAGTGAAATGGTTCGGCAAGAGAGGGAAACTCCGTCCCTGATACGTCAGTCATTTTAAGATTCTCAGTTGATTCAACAAGGTAGCTTATGAGCTCGAATTGCCTTCAGATTTAGCCTCAATTCATCCAGTCTTTCATGTTTCTTTTTTCAAGAAGTGCATAGGTGACCAATCAGTTTTAGTCCCTATTTAGAGCATTGAGGTTCAAAACACT
>NW_025825209.1:0-1370 GCF_002878395.1 Capsicum annuum | reverse complement strand
TGGGTTGGACCACTATTTTAAAGGTCCTTTAGTTAAAAGGGCTAGCCTGTCCTAGCCCATTTAATTCTCTAGCCCGCTAGGATTGGGTTGGGTTGGATTGGGCCAGCCTATTTTGACAACTCTATTTATGCATATTGTTGGAAATTGTTTTAAGTTACTGCACTAGTTTTTAGTAAAATAAATTATTTAGATTAGGATAAATTTGAATTTTGAATTTTAACTAGGTTGTTAGTTTGTTTTGTTAGTTGAGATATTTTAGGTTATTTTAAATTTTGAATTTATGCTGATTTTCTCTGTAAGTTGGCTATTTAAAGCCTCCTACGCTTAAGAAAAACTATTGAAAGATTTCAATCCATTGAGAGCCATTTTAACCCATCTTTTTTTTGCCCCATCTTTTTTAAAAAAATCAACAGTGGTATCAGAGGCTCATTGATCTTACGGGATCTGTGAGTTCTTACAAAGCGCTACCATATCATTTTTAACCCATAAAGGCTATCCATTTTAACCCATCAGGGCTACCTTTTTCAAAGCGTAGGGCTATTTTAAACCAAAAAAATGTCAAGCAACAGTCTCTCATTGAATGTCCCAAAAAATTTCACTAGTGAAAACACCAGATTTGATCAGTGAAAATGAAATCATATCTTGAAACCTATCTTTTATGTTATATTGTGATGGATGAAAAATCCTTACAACATTTTGCAAAGCTTATAAAAGTACTTTCAAACAAGACAAGATTGTTGATGGTTTTCCAGCAAAGAATCAAAGAAGAAAAAGAAAAAAAGAGAAATATCAACATAAAAAAAATGTGCAAGTTCAAAAATAATTCTCAAGCACAATTTGTGGAAACAGAAATTGAGGAGGAGCAACTTTTTAAAATCGCAGTAACTAAAGCACAGGAGGAGTGTTGGAAATTGCTTTAAGTTACTGCACTAGTTTTTAGTAAAATAAATTATTTAGATTAGGATAAATTTGAATTTTGAATTTTAACTAGGTTGTTAGTTTGTTTTGTTAGTTGAGATATTTTAGGTTATTTTGAATTTTGAATTTATGCTGATTTTCTCTGTAAGTTGGCTATTTAAAGCCTCTTATGCTTAAGAAAAACTATTGAAAGCTATTGAAAGATTTTAATCTATTGAGAGCCATTTTAACCCATCTTTTTGCTGCCCCATCTTTTCAAAAAAGCACATATTTTATGAATCTTTTTAATATAAATACAAAATTTTGACTAAAAATATTAATTTTTTTGCAGAATCCGTAGTCCGCAACTAGAACCATAGCTTCGCCTCTGATTTGAGTGTTCACATGATCATTGTCAATAGTAGTGGAGCTATCTTGCCCTGAGGAGTAGTGTCAAGCGACACCCTTTCACC
>NW_025825208.1:0-1402 GCF_002878395.1 Capsicum annuum | reverse complement strand
GACTTGCAAGTCAGTGGTATGACGATACCACAAGTATGTATGCCATAACAGAGTATGTTTTCAGAGTATAATTTCAGATGTTGTTCTCAAAGAATGCATGTTTTGAAAGAGTTAAAAATGAGCTTAAAGAGGATTAGGTGGTTGCCCGAAGAAGGCTTGAGCTCAAGTAACTCATAGCCATAAACCATATTTTGCCAATACGGGTACATTATTTTCCCATGAGGGATTTTTACGCTAGCCTAGTGCCTTGTGGCGTATAGAGCAGAGACCCAACCCTTTCGGCAAACTTGGGTTGGGGACTTGGCTGCCGAGTTAATGGCAGATCCCATATAGCCCATGGGATAACAGAGTTGTAGGGTATACCACCTAGCGCAGAAGTAATACAAAGAGTGTCATAGATTTCAGATGTTTTCACAGAGTCGTTTAAAATGCCCATGTGATTTCTTACTCTATGATATGCTTATGAACTGTTTTAGATTGCTCTCATATATGTTGAATATAAATGATTATTTTGGAATTGCTCTGCGTACCAGTACATCTGTATTGACCCCCTCCCCCTACCTCTCAGATTCTGAGGTTTAGTCTAGGAGTCTAGAAGGCCTGTTTTCTTTCACATTTTGTTATTCCTTCATTTTGGTCTACTGGGGGCCTTGTCCCAGATTTTTCAGACAGTATTATTTTGAGATATAGTAGAAATTTCGCAGATTGAGTCAAATGTTGTTTAGATATTGTTAGAGTTTTCCTTCATTGTTAAACTAATTTCAGAGTATGACCATGTTTCCGTATTTGATTTATAATTTCACATTTTTATTTTAGTATATGAATGTTGTGCATGATTACCAGATAGAGTAGGACATTCGAGCCTTCATGGGTCGGATGTTCGTCACGGCTAGGCCCTAGTTTGGGGCGTGACAATGTCTGACCGTATATATATTTTTAAATTTTGTTCATTGATTTGAATATACTAGGTATGTTGTTGTTGCATTATTTTGAATATAATGAGTTTGTTCTTTTTATACATGCAAATTTCTTCTATAACATTGAATACACGTGCAACGCACGTATCTTAAACTAGTATTATGATATTGAGGGACCTGATTAGACATGATTAAGAGAATGAGAAGTGGCCTTTACTTATTCTTTTTTTTGGTTTCCTATTCGATATTCGATATCTAAATTAGGGTCTTGATTAATCTAAATTCACGTTGCGAAAGTCATATTAGAGGGGGAAGCACCAAGGTTTTCCATGGAGTGTTTCTCAAAATATATATCTTCTTTCATTCAACTAAAAGTATAAATGCTGTTCTTTGAATTCTCAAAGTAATTCCAGTGAGTCTTGTTGTGGAAATTCCAACGAAAGCTTCTAAACAGACAACTCCCTTTCACTTTGAATTTTGATACT
>NW_025825207.1:0-7176 GCF_002878395.1 Capsicum annuum | reverse complement strand
AAAATCGCTCATGCTCTAAGAAATGCTAGTGGTCTTAGAATGAGAGTTGAATACAAAATTTTCAAGGCATATATTTGTCAAGGCAAATCATGTATGTCCGAAATCTTTATTTTGATAAAAGATATTACGATGAAATTATTTTAGGAGTACCATGAATTGTTCATATATATCCTATCACATGATGGGATTAAAAATGGTGTCACTGATACATTTAATGACCAGGAAATCAAGTTGGAATGGTGTTCACCACCCTATTCAAGATTTTTAAATCTAATACAAGAAAAAATATTTTCAAAAAATAGACAAGTTGATTTTTTTTAAAAAGGAAATTTATAGTTTAACAATTGAAGAAACTTTAAGAAATCCTAAATTAAATGAAAAAAATAAATTTTCATTACAAATTTGTGGAGACCACCCTGATGTCTTTTGGTAAAGGAAAAAACATGTGGTTAGCCTTCTTTATGAACAAAACTTTAAAGTAGGGTGTGCATTGGTCGGTTATTCAATTTTATATATTATTAATTCAGTCTATCAGTTTTCAATTTTTAAATATGCTAAACCAATAACAAATCAATAAGATATTTTTTATCGATTTTTAGTGCTTTACGATTCAATTTTTGATTTAACCGATAAGAAAATACTCATAATATAGAAATAGTAGTAACTAAAATGAAAAGAAATTGTATCTTTGTTGCATAAAAAAATCCTACACGATGTATTTTAATTTACAAGAATCTTCAAGTTTAAACTAAATATTGCTAGGAGAAATTAAAAATTTGTATAATTAAAATAAGAAGTTTGTTAATTTGTAGAAATTAAAGAGAAATTAAGAAAAATGTAATATATATACATATATATATATATATATATATATATATATATATATTATTCGTATTGGGTTATCGGTTTACCCAATAACCCAATAAGAAAAAATCAAAACCGAATTAATAACCTAATAATTTTTTTTTATAAAATTATTAAAAAACCGTTAACTTATAACTCAATAACAATAAATCAATAATATTTTTATTGATTTGATTTATTGGTCGGTTTGATTTTTGAACACCCATACTTTAGAGAGGGTAATATTCCCGCTATGGAAGGGCCATGTCAAATGAACACAGAATATTTAGAACTTTGGAAAAAAAAATTGTTTCCTTATTAAATAAAGACCTTATAAGACCTTTCAAATCATCATAGTCATGCACAGTTTTTTATGTTAATAAACAGGCAAAACAAGAGATAGGAGTTCCAAGATTAGTTATCAATGATAAATCTCTCAACAAAGTTTTAAAATGGATTCGACACTCAATACCTAGCAAAAAAGATTTACTAGATATATTATACAATGCCATAATATATTTAAAATTTGACTTAAAATTCAAAAATTAAAAAATTCAAATTGCAGAAGTAGATAAATACAAAACTACTTTTAATGTTCCTATGGATCAATTTGAATGAAATGTTATGCCATTTGTATTAAAAAAATACTCCCTATAAATTTCAAAATATCATGAATTATATTTTCATACCTTATAATAATTTTATAATAATTTATATTAATTACATATTGATTTTTTTCAAAAACTTTAGAAATACACTTAAAACATCTAGATTTATTTAGAAAATTATTATACAAAATGTGTTAGTAATATCTAGATCAAAGATGTCTCTTTTTCACACAAAACTGAGATTTTTAGGCCAAAATATTGACGACGAAAAAATAATTTTAATAAATAAGAGCATTAAATTTGCTTCAAATTTTCGGATGTTATTACCGATAAAATACAACTATAGAGATTTTTGGGCAGTCTAAATTATATTTCTCCTTTTATAAAGGACCTTGCTAAGGATATATCTATTTTATATGATAGATTAAAAAAGAATCCAAAAGCTTGGACTGCAAATCATACTTTAACAATCAAACATATTAAAGCAAAAGTTGATAACCTGCCGTGCCTTACATTGGCCAATCCTAATTGAAAAAAAAAATAGTAGAAGAAGATGCTTATGATATTAAATATGGAGGAATTTTAAAACAATATTCTACTCCAGATCAACAATCTTATATTATTCAATTTTATTCGAAAAATGAAATGATAGACAAAAAAGTTATGCAACTATTGCAAAAGAAGTTCTTGCAGTAGTAAAATGTGTTTTAAAATTTCAAGAAGATTTATATAATCAATTTTTTTTTTTAAAAAACTGATTGCCAAGCAGTAAAATTAATATTTAATAAAGATTGTAAACATGATATTTCTAAATAGATGGTTGCAAGATAGCAAGCTTTATTAGCTCCATTTGATTTCGAAATACAATATTTAAAGGAATCTGATAATAATTTTTCCTATTTTCTCACTAGAGAACATTTAAAGTAATATCTTTTCTCTTATACATAATGAAGTCACAATTCTCAACCTCCTCTAATAGAGGAAAGGGGAGAGGACAATCCAGAATGGGCTGAGTGAATGTCCTAAACCAAATAGAAAGTCAAAAGTTAATAGTTGCAAATATCGCAAGCACCCCGAATCTTAATAAAGATCAATAGATGTACCAAGAATTCTTCGATTTTATTAAATCCAAAAACGGAGAAAACGACACTCTTTCCTATTCTAGTGCTTTGACACATGATAATAATGAGAGCATTAAATTATATGAACAAAATAAAATAGATGAGGTAATCTATATCCTGGATCAAAATGATTTGAAATAAAAAGATGATCCATGGCAATTAATGCAGAGATACTTAGATACTACATCATATATCACTATTGCATATAAATATAGCATGCATTTTGTAACACCCCGTAAAATTCATGCATGGATTAGCCTTTAATAGAGTGCCCTTAGACTTAAAAACTTGAAAATTTTTCTTAGTGTAATGAGGACTTAGAGTCATTTTAGCTGGCAATCTTCGGGATACAACTTTTCAACCTTTCCGACATCCGTTTTTTGATTTTAAAGTTGTGTTATGATTGGGCAAGATCATAGTACAACTCGGAGAAGTTTCAGAATTTTTTGAAATGCATAAGGCTGCGTTTGGATTTCAAAATAGTAGCAAAATGCATAGCCTATTGCCCAGTTTTCAGCATTTCAGGGTCAACTTTAAACAATCATAACTACATGTATATAATGAACTGTGTGATCTATAATATATCAAATGAAAGCTCTTTGAGTCATATTTCAAATGCAGTTGGTTTCATCCAATTTGAGTATATGAGTAAAAAGTTATAATCGATTTACTCCAGGTATCAAACTGTCAACTGAGGGACAAATTTGACCTTAATTGTTCCTTAGGGGTATTTTGGTCATCCTCCACCCCTATATATACCACCAACACGGGATTTAATCCCTCAAACATCAAAATACACCTTCATTCATCAAAATTGCTCAATAACACTCCTTAGGGTTTCAAAATAAAAATTCAAATAGTTCAAGATTTGACTGTAGGTTTTCAAAGATAATTACATATTTGGGATCACCAATCTGCGGGCTTCAAGAAACATCTATTATCTTTTGAAATAGAGGTACGTGGGGTTATCTCAAAAAAATCTCATGGGCTTTAAAATTCATGTTTTTAGAAATGGGGGTTTTGAAATTTAGAATATAATTATGTTTTAAATGTTTTAATGACATTGTTGTAGTCTTTTAGGACTTTCCCTGAAATGATTTGATATATTATATATGTATACGTATGTGTTTCATAATGATGATAAAATGAGAGCAAGATTTACATGAAACCCCTTTCTTGATATGATTTTATATTAAATCCTCATATGATGTGAAATGTTTGGAATCATCTTGAAATGCATGTCATGAAATGTCTTACAAAAAGTCATGATTTGGATATGGTTTTTGACTTTCAAAGGGAGGTTTGTTTTGTTCATGTTGAAATATGTTGCATATGATGTTTGAATGAAGAGAATGATATGATACTGATGACTTGTAAGTTGGGTATGACGATACCTTATAGAGTATGACATGTGATTGATTTGAAAAAAGTTTGAATGCATTGATTTTCATGAGAAAGGTGGATGCCCGAAGAAGGCGTTTGAGTGAAAGGGCTCATCGCTGGAAATCGTAGTTACCGATGCGGGTCTATAGCTTGCAAGAAATGTCATTAGCCAATACTTAGGTGGTTTCCAAGTACCCCACAGATAATACTACTAAAATCACTTGGGGGATTTTGATATACCCCACAAGGTTCTTAAAATCATCCTTAACCATTTAACTATTTATACCATGCATTAGTTTCAAGAAACAAGTTAAGCCAAGTGATAATGCATAAACCAAACCAATTATGCAAGTGGGTTGAGTTTATTACCAAATTGCATGCCAAAATAATTAATTTAGGATTCCATTATACTCTACTTCCATCCACCATTCGCATGCACCCAATGCATTTACCAACCATCAATTTAAGCATATTTGTTTCATAAATATAAAGGAAGAAATATTTAAAAAATTTATATTAAAAACCCTCAACATAGTGCAAAACCTAACATCAATATATCATGAATGATATTTTAAATCATATACATTTACAAAATCGATAATGAGGGAAAAGTAACATGCCTCAAATACCATGAAATTTAGGAAAAAAAGTACCCTTGGAACCCTGACTACCTCTCTTGGAACACTAGATTTTACTTGAAGAGAGAATTTAAGTGTGTTTAATTAGGAATAATGTGATAATAAAGTCCCAAAAATGGTTTTAAGTTGTGGGATCAAAAGGGTTAAAGTGGGAAATGTCCAAAGTGTCATCAGCTTACAAACTAAAAAGTTTCGCACTTGGCTAGGTGTCACCTATTGACTTATAACCATACCTTATGACTCATCAACATGAGTTATAACAAAAAATAGTCTCCAGGACCCTCACTTTCTATTGTCCTTATGACTCTGTAAACCAACTCTTCACGTGACTCTAAGACTCGTAGGGTCCAAGCCATAGTTAAAATAGAACCCAATTGGGTGAACACTAACAATCCTACGGTTTGATCATTATGAATTACTATGATTCGTTATGACTTGTGACTTCAAGTCATAATGAAGATAGTTTCTTGGGCCAAACTTACTAGACACCTTATGACTTATACCCCACGAATCATAATAAATCCTTATAACTCATAGTGATTCACTAGTACTAAGAGCAGAATCATGGAACAAACTTATATGATTTAGTTATGACTCATAACAGTGAGTCATCAAGACACCTTACGACTCCGAGGGTCCAGTCATAAGAAAGGTAGTGAGCTCAAGGATAAAAAAATTTCTAGGGGTCAAAAATCTGGGGTGTCTCACCTACATTCATAGAGTTAATGAATTGGGTATTCTAATCATATATTGACTTTTTTTTTTGTATTTATAGAAAAAATCTTAGTTTATACCAAGAATAAGGCCGATCATAAGGATTATTTGTGTATTTTACTCCAGAGATTGAGGGATAAGAAATTGTATGCTAAGTTCTCCAAGAGTGAATTTTAGTTGGAGTTTTTCTCTTTCTTGGGTCATGTATTGACAAAGGATGGCATTATGGTCGACCCGACCAAGATTGTAGTTGTTCGTGATTGAGCTGAGATTTGGATTTTTATTAGTTTAGTAGGTTATTATCAGTGCTTTGTTGATGGTTTTTGATCTATTCCAGCTCCATCGACCAAGTTAACTCAAAAGGAGATTTTCTTTCAGTGGTATGATGTTTGTGAGACGAGCTTTCAAAAGCTTAAGGAATTGTTGACTTTAGCTTCTATCTTGATTTTGTGAAAGGACGACATGGGTTTCATAATATTTTATGATGCTTCAAGTTCTGGGTTAGGTATTGTGTTGGTGTAGGAGGGTAAGGTAATTGTGTGTGCTTCTTGTTAGTTGAAGCCCCATGATAAAAATTACCCTACACATGATTTGGAGTTATGCACGATTGTTTTTGCTTTGAAGTTGTAGAGGCACTACTGTATGGAATCCAATGTAAGATCTTCTCAGATTACCTTAGTCTTCAGTATTTCTTCACCCAATGAGATCTTAATATGAGGCAACATCATTAGCTTAAGTTTCTTAAGGAATATAACCTTACTATTCTCTATCATTTAAGAAAGGTTAATATGGTTGCAGATGACTTGAGTTGGTCATCGACTATCATGGGTTACTTGGCATAAATTTTAACCCAAGAGAAGCCTTTGGCCTTAGAGGTTCAGTCTTTAGCTTACTAGATAGTTAGGCTTAATATTTTAACTCCTAAACGTGTTTTGGCATTTGTAGAGGCTAGGTCTTTCTTAATGAAGAATATTCATGCTATCAATTTAATATTGTTAGATTGAGAGTGATTTGGGATAAGGTGTTAAGTGTTGAGGTTAAAGAGGCCTCACTTGATCTAAATAGTATTTTAAGGATTTGTGGCTAGTTTGTATGAAAAGAGTGGATAATTAGGTAAGAATTATATTGGAGGAGGGTCATTGTTCTTTGTATTCCATCCATATGAGAGTGAATAAAATGTATCATAAATTAAGACAACACTACTGGTGAGGTGGTATGATAAAGGATGTAGCAAATTTTGTAAGTCATTGTGTATGTTGTGCGGGTGAAGACCGAGTAATTGAGGCCTGGTTGGTTGCTTCAGAGGTTATGCATTCCTGAGTGGGAATGAGAACAGATCATTATGGATTTCTTGACTAGGTTACCTCATACTTCTCATGATTTTGATAGTGTATCATAGATAGATTGACCAAAGTTGCTTATTTCATTCCTGTTCAAGTTTCTTTCAATGCTGGGAGGTTGGGCTATATTTATATTTATGAGATAGTTTATCTTCATGGTGTACTAGTGTCTCTTATCATGGATTGAGGTTCTGTGTTCATGTCTTACTTTTAAATTTTTTCAGGAGCAGTTGAGTACCCAATTTAATTTTATCATAACCTTTCACAACTAGAATGACGGTCAGTTTGAGCAGAGTATATAGATTTTGGAAGATATGTTGTGCGCGTGTGTTATGGACTTTGGAGGCCAGTAAGAGTAACATCCAGCTTTGGCAGAGTTTGCCTATAATAATAGCTACCATTCCAGTAATGAGATGACTCTATTTGAGGCTTTGTATGGTAGGTATTATTGCTCTCCAGTTGGTTGGTTTGAGGTTTCTGATATTAAAGCTTGAGGTACGATCTTTCTTCATGAGTCTTTAGATAGAGT
>NW_025825206.1:0-1633 GCF_002878395.1 Capsicum annuum | reverse complement strand
TTTATTCAAGAACCTTCAGAAACATTAGATCTCTTTCAAGATTCAATCACTAAGGTATGCGTAGTGTTCATCTATGGATCCAATCCATTCATAGAGCTCAAGAACCATGTTTTAAATATTATTTTGTAAACTTTTTGTGGTGATATGAGTATGTACATGTTGACGATTGTTTTTTAAGTTTCAATGTGATGTCTAAAGGTGTTTTCATGGACTATACATGTTTGTTAATTGAAAACCATGAACTTTAGGTGGTTTAATATGGTGCAAGTATGAAACCGACCTATGCCTTAAAGAATGCATGCAAGGTGTTAGATAAAATGCTTAGGATGCTAGAAATTCATGTTTGTATAGTTCTATGATGTCTAAATGAAAAGTTCATGAAAGCTATATACTTCAATATGAATTCCATGCTTTTCATGTATTACTATTGTGGTGGTATGAAGCATTCAAGATAATGGAGATATACAATATGTACATGAAATATATCTATGCATTCCCTCTAGTGTTTAAGATGTTTAATACCTATATGAAATATGATACCCCCTACTTATGATATTATGAATTGTGGACTCAAATCTTGTGGTTAAGTCATGTCATGTGTGTCAGTTTCCTTCTATCGAGCCTTGGGGGTATTCATACCCAAAAAACATAGTTGAATTCCTAGAGCCATGTCATGTTGTCACGATAATGTCAGTCAAGCTATAATCTATAGAGCTCAGTCAGTCATGTGACTCAGGAAACCTCAGAAATCTCATGATCTCAGTTAACTCTCAGATAAGAGTAATACTCCATCAATCAATGGAAGCCAGTTAATCTATCCATGTACAGTCAGTTGAATCATGTTTAGTCTCTTCAGATAGGAGTAGAAGTTAGCACCGAGTGAACCTAAGGATAGGAACTCCCCTACAAGTTTTAGGGTGTGATTCTTAGCAGTCATCCTTGTGTTCCAAAACTACGTAGCCAGTGTAGGTTGAGACATCTTATCCTATCATATTAGGGTTGATGAGGTTGCTTAACCTATCAGTTTAAGGTCCTACCGTTCTCACTTTGAGTACCTTACAGATAAGGGTCACTGACAAATGTCTTTACCAGTGGCGCATTATTGACACCCCTCCAATCAGGGAACAGATTGGACCCTAGCTTAGACATAATGGTATAGATAGAGCATATCGGTTAAACAACTACCTCCCAAAGTTTCAGTATCAGTCTCAGAAAAGAACTCAAAAAATTCTTCAGATATCAGTATACAAGGACTATTAGATACGGTCAAATTCAGTTATATCACGGAACTCAAAGAGTTCAACCAAATTCAGGGCTGTCAGATACAGTCATCCATGATATTAGAACTATGGTTCCAGCCATGTATTAGCATATAGATTTAGCTATTATGTACTCACGATCTTAGTTACTATGTATGTATGTTTGCACTCTTACGTTCATATTAGTCAGTCAGTTATCATTGTTCATGCATGCAAACCCTATTTATATTTAGCTTACCTAACTCGTATACTTAGCACATCCCCTAGTACTGACGTATTTGCGCTATGGTGCTTTCTTTTTATGTTACACCATAGGTTCAGAGACATGAGCTCCAGATCGGTAGTAGCCGTAGCATTTCCATTCGTACAGATTC
>NW_025825205.1:0-4779 GCF_002878395.1 Capsicum annuum | reverse complement strand
ATAGCATATATATTTCAAATTTCGTGTGTTATCCGTACCCGCATTTCGTTTGAAATTTCAACATTGGCCGTTTGTAAGGACAGATCAGGAAGATTGAATTTTTTAGAAAAATCATCTGAGTTTATTGCCATTACAACGATTGGTGTGGACATGCCAGCTATGATATTATCTATCATTTCCTGAAACGCTTCAGACGATATCACAGTGCAGGACACCTGGAAAATGTAAATTATTAGATACAGCTACAAACAGTTATAGCATTATATTAGCATTAATTGGATGAAAGAGATCCCATATGAAATAATCCACAACCGTATGTTCTACGTACCTGCAGTTCATTTTGAACTCCAATATTGTTTGTTAGTAAAATTAGATCAGAGAGATTTTCTTTCTGTAAAAGCTCCTCAGATTGTATTGCACTAACCGGTGAGGAAAAGTCATCTATGGTGTTATCAATGGAATGATGAAACGCAGCATTCTTAACCTCAGTTTCACTTTCCTGAAACATAAAATTATTTAAATATTAAAGAACACGTAAGACTTATATATGATGAAATAACAACACTGTTGAGAACATAATGATTTTCCATATTAATAACATACAATCGATATAATTGTTGCACTATCAGTACCTTCTATACATTTTGAACTTCAATAGTCTGTTTTCGAAAAGCCAGATCATCAAAATTGAATTTGTGAGAAGACTCATTTGAAGGTTTTTTATCCCACCTGTGATCTCCAGTATATACATCATTTCCATCATCATTCTGAACCACAAAAAATTCATTAAATTATAAAAATAGTATATGACACTTTTTTTTAACATCCCTACAACTTTACCATTTCTGGAACATCCTTTGGATGTTCTTTCGGAGTTCCCAAATCATCACTATGTGGCTCATTCTTTTCCACATCTTTATTTGAATTATCGATTTCAATAACAACCTGAAAAACATATAACTTTTAAAAAAAGATAAAAATATATAAAATTTAATAAAATATGATGTGATCATATTAAAAGTTACTTTTTGTGGAGCATCATGCTTCTCCTTCACAGCTAACATCATTTCTTCATGTTGTTTTTTCATTTCTTCATGATGTTTTTTCATTAATGCTTCAATGTCATCAAATTTTTTGTCAACCTACATAAGTTTAACAGAGTAAATTAGTTATGTCAATAAAGTCAATTTTTTTTTTAAAAAATTCATGTTGCACTTACATATGTCTTGACTAATGATTCAATTGCATTCATATCAATTTTCATCAAAACTTGCTCATGATATGTTCCTCCAGACACATTAAGTTTCTGTGTGAACTCACGCACACTTTCCACAATTGGTGGGTTTTGTTCTGCTGTTGGTGTCTATTCGCCGAAATGCATTAAGGATGGTTCATGTGGAGCTGCTTCATTGATTGGGTCAGTAATTGTGTTTGATGTGTCAGAAGGTGCTTTATTGACTTCTTTAACAGATCTGTCACCGATTTTTTTTGCTCAGCATTTGTCTTTCTTCTTTTTGAAGGCGGTGCCAAAGTTAGATCAGACTTGGCTTTTGTCCTATTTAACAGTCCGAGCGGTGGTGGGGTAGTAAAATTATCAAAATCATCCAGGATTAATGAACCAGCTGACATGTTACCTTTCTGATCAACTTTTATCTATTGTCTACAAGATGTGGATGGCAAAGTTGAATTAACAGAATCTTTCAAATCCATTCCATCATGATTTGGCAGTTGAAGACATTTTTAGCTCATCAACTATAGGACTAATGTTGGTGTACGCATACTCTAATTAAGATTGAAAAAAATAACAAATTCAGTGATATGAATATAAGGGTAATAATGTATCAGTATTCTACATAACATGTAGTGGTATACCAAAAACTATACTGTTAAGTATGTGAATGTATCCTATGAGTACTATAATGTATCATGAAACAGTGAAAAAATTTATTTTGTTGCATGAATTGATGTGAAAGATGTGTGATCATCATATATACTATAGTATGAACAAGTTACATGCTTAATCATATATTGAGAAGAATATATATATTGAAAACATAAAAGAAAATTCCATGTGTGCAACTCAAACTACAAAAAGAGATTGAAAATAAATATTAATTACCTTGCTAAACATTCCATTCATGAACTTTTTGAATTTTGGCTTTGTTCCAACAACAAACCAATTACATATCCTTGGGATACCATTACCAATACGACAAGCAATATCTTTATCTACTTCAGAACAACATTCGTACATCCAGAAGTTGAGAACATGTGGCATTCCTCCTAACCAATTAAGCTGCTTTTCAACAAAAAAGTCCTGTCTCAACGAGTTCATCAACTTTTTGAAAGAAATTTTCCCCCACGGATATTGTTCATATCGACCATCCGCTACCATATTGAATTCTATATAACTAATAGCTGGATCATCAGTTTCAGACAACAAAAATGTATGAATAAAAAATAATATGGTCATCTGTAATGCATCCTGGTCATTGTTAAATTTCCCATCTTATACCGCTGAACAATTTTTTTTTTGGATATTCCATTTTTTGCCACTGGAAAATACTTTGTCATTAAAACAGAGCCATCTGAAGTCGGATACTAAAAGTCCTCAATATTTGAGGTGCAATTCAAACTACTAATGAGAGCAAATTCAAATATCGTAAATTTCAGAACTGTTCCTTTGACATAAACATGAAATTCATTTGGGTTATCTTGTTTACACTCAAGCAACAACAAACATTTGGTTATTTGACCTTGAAAATTTGATTTAGGCATATCAAGAAACACACCAAAGCATGTCTCCTTAAACATATTTAGCACTTTTTTACCCACATAGTATTCCACATCAGTCGCAAAGTTACGGTTGAACGAAATGCCAAAACTCAAAGGATGAGGTGGAACAGTTTTGATCACGTATTTCATCCCCTGCATTAAAAAACATGATGTATCATAACACATTTATTTGACCTTATGATACATAAGTAATGTATCAGATTATAATACAGAACTTGTAACATAAGTATCAAACATATTGATAAAATTCTTACTTATGTTTCAGATTGTACCAGACATCCTGGTAAAATTCTTACTTAGTTTGAAACATTGATGTATCAGAATGCATTCGATTACAGTTATGTACATAAGTTATGTATCAGATTAATAATTAGCATTAAGAGTTGTTACGTCATAGATTATGATACATAACTATACCATATGTATCAGAATATAATACATAACTTCCAACATAAGTATCAAACATACTGATAAAATTCTTACTTATGTATCAAATTGTACCATAAATCCTTGTAAAATTCTTACTTGGTTCGAAACAGTGATGTATCAGAACGCATTCGATTAAAGTTATGTACATAAGTTATGTATCAGATTAATAATTAGCATTGAGAGTCGTTACATCATAGATTATGATATACAACTATAACATATGTATCAGACATATTGATAAATTCTTACTTATGTATCATATGCACAAATTTGTGATGTATCATAACGCATGCACAAACATTATCTTCCTCGATATGTATCATACTAATTTGTAACACTAACATTTGTTACTAATAATAACAAATTATGAAGAAATTCGTCAATCAAACACATAAATACCATACCTTTGGTAATGGGTTTCTTTTCACAACATCATTTTTTTCCCTTTAACACTAGCAGTCTTCTTTTCTTTAACACTAGCAGCATCCCGTAACTTTTTCATGATTGTCGGATCGTTCCGATACTTAGATCTATTTTCACGAAAACCAACGTCTTTATAATCAAAATCACCAGGAACAAACCCAGACACATCAATTTCATTAGAAGTTGACTGAATTTGAGTAAGCCCCAAACTAAAAGAGGGTGCCGAATCCATTAATAATGTTATAACGTTCGAAGAACATAAAATTGAAAAGGAATTTGTTCAATTTCAAAACTAATAAACAATATTATCAAGTATAAACAAAATAACCTCGAATAAATTTAGAATAATTAAGTTAATGGAGTAATTGTAATGAAAGATAATGGAAGATAACGGTTGTTACTTCAAGATCGGATTTTGGCATAATCTTTGCAGCAATCCCGTGATTTTAGGCGACAGAATAGTATTTGGGTATTAGGTTAAGATGTGGATTGGTATGTATCAGGAAAATCTTGTGTATTGGGTCTTAAAAGGGATTTTTGTAATATATTTAGTAGTATGGTATTTAAAGTAATATAAAAAAGTTAAGGTGTTTGCTTAAGTAACTTTTCCCAAAAAAAGACCTTAAACTACCCGGCCAACACCCCGATTAATACCTCAATCTCTCCCCCATTATTCCCTCAACTTCCCACGGTCGCACACATGCACACAATATTACTCTTTATATATTAACCACACAGCACAAAAAAAGAGGACGGACAAAAATAAGAAGAAGAGAGAAAACAAGAAACAAAAGGCAAAACAAAACAAAGAAAAAACAAAGAAGAAAAAAACTAAGAGTGAAACAAAGTAAGCAGAAGAAGAATAAAACACATGCAGTTGAAGAAGAAAAGAGTTCGTGAGGTCCGGCGAGGTTTCGACATTTCTCTGCTTTGAGTTCAGTTCTTTTTTCCTTGAATCAGGGCTCCATTAAGGTTTTTGTTCTGTAATAGCTTTGGAATTAAATTAAAAGGTCCATCCTTGTATTGTCTTTTACTGTTTGACACATCTGTTATATATATTTGAAATCTTAATTGCTTATCTTGTTTTTTTTTAGTTGCTCTTTGTGGATATGTAATGTGAGTGTTATCAAT
>NW_025825204.1:0-1257 GCF_002878395.1 Capsicum annuum | reverse complement strand
AAAAAAAATCTAAGTCTAGTGAAGTCGTGTGGGGCTCTTTCGATTCACTAGCATAGTTGTCTTGTCACTCATCTTATTTTCTTGTTAAAAATAAAAAAAAATCAAAGTCTAGTGAAGCCGTGTGAGGCCTATTTTGATTCACTAGCAACCTGTTGTCCATCTTATTGTTCTTGTGTTGATTTAATATATGTATGGTTGAATTTGTTTGCTTGAGATTGAGTTGGTAAGGAGGCGATTCATCCTTGTGTGTTAGTTTAGTAGAAGGTAGAGAAGGAGCAGTTAGTCAGGGTGATTCGTCGGTTGCTTAAAGTGTGAATGCGGCTATATTAACCAGTAAGTTATAATTATAGACTTATGGTTGTTGTGGAAATTGAAGGTAGCCTAAAGGTATGATTGAGTAAGTAAGTATGGATTGAGAAATCCTTATAAGTAGAAAATACTGTATGGGGTTATAATATCAGATTAAGGTTGATCATATTTATTAAGTGACTTTACCCCTTGACCCTCTTTCAGTTAGTAGTTGTAAACTAGTACTACTTGTGAGAAAAGTATATGGTAGATTTTTGAAGCATTTGGGTAGAATGTCCTAATTTAATGGATTAGTATATTTATTTTATGTTGCATTCTCCATTGATGGTAAGTGATTGATGCTAGACTATAGGCTTGAATTTAAATAGTGTGGTGGTAAATAGTGGAAAGAGATTGGCGATGTATGTTTTGTGGGATTAATTAGTAGGCTTGATGTGTTGAAATAGTACGTGCTAATAGATTATGATGAGTAAAATAGTAAGGTCAGGATCGATTTTTTTTTTGGCTATGAAGTTCTATTGTACTAGTGTTTATTGATGGTTATTTCATAGTTTTCAAGTGAGAATTGTGCGTAAGGTTGGGTTGTAAATCATATTTATGTTCAGCACTAGTCACTAAGTTTGAATAGTTGATGCCTATTAAGATAGTTATGATGATTGATTGGGTAATGATACTGGTTTTATGGAAGTGATCTAACAGGCTTGAACGATGTACGCAAGAGATTAGGCTTATTTGATTCGTAGTGATGTATGATATTGTATGTATGATGTAGAAGTATGCCTAAGGTGACATGAGGTTGCGGCATTCTTTCTAAGGCTATTACTTGTTGTGCGTGGCTATTGGTACCATTGAATTGTTAAGTGGAGAAAGACTAGTTTGATGGTATATGGTGATCTAAATATCCATGTTAAGTGTTAGCATCCAAGCTTGAGTTTTGAAGGTTAAACC
>NW_025825203.1:0-2086 GCF_002878395.1 Capsicum annuum | reverse complement strand
ATTGTCTAAGGACTTAGCAAGATAAAATGTCTAGAGCACATCGAGGCAGATGAGATTGAAGCCTATTGAATCTTAAGTCATATGTGAGAAAATCCAAGCTGGGGACTAGAGATCCTATAACTAGGTTCAATGGAAAAAATGAATCACATGATGACTTGTTGTGAGAAATACACTATCTTTTTTATCCCTTCCTATAGTGTGACTGCATTTATCTATACTGATTGTAAGGTTGAGTTTTAAAAGCTTTTAATGAAATTATGTAGCTCGTATGAGTGGGGTACTAAAATTAGAGGAGCACTCTCGACGAATTTCACCTATGTGAGTGTGGAGGTAAGCCACCTCCTATGAGAATTGGGCTCATTCTCAAAGACACTCATTAGAACTGGGATAGCACAAGGCTGTAATGTGTTGTCTATAAAGCTCATGTCAATACCTTGACTATTATGTGTAAACAGTAACTTTTTATTTGCCCTAAGTAGTCATAGTTCAAGTCTGAGACACTACGACTCTGGAGTAGAAATTACTATTTTACTAAGTGAAGGTTCAACGCAAGGCACACTTTCATTATGCATAGTAGTCTTTCTTCAACTAGTAGACTCTTATTAACATTAAAATGAGTGGGGGATTGATATTGCATTTTATATTATTATTATTTAATATTATTATGCATTAGTTTGCCTTTAAGATGTGCAATACTTTAATGTAATTACTCTCATTTGTTGCATGAATGTATGTTGTTACATTTTGTGTAAGTTAATGGCATTATATGCCTTTTACTTCTTCGAATTTAGTGAGCAAAATGTAACACTTTAGTTATGCAACAAGCCATTTTGGCAGGATTTTACCTCAACTTTAATGCCATAATTTGGCATCATCTCACGTTGCATGGCTGTTACTTTACAGCCTTTAACTCCCATTCATTTGTGCCTTTAAGCAATAGTTAGCGGTGGTTAATGTGGATATAAATTTTATGTAACTTCGACTCTTTATTCCTTCATTATCCTACTCTTTATGTGTTGTAACTCTTGTAACCTTTGTAACCTCTATTCTATTTATCTTCCCATTTATTCTTCCTATTTATTGCATGGAGATTTCTTCACCTGTAAATAGAGGTGGTCTCACATATTTTTCATACAAAAGATAAAATAGAGTTCACAAAAGTTAGTAAAAAAGAGAGTTCATTAGTTGAAGGGAGGTATTCTTTTTGTGGAGCATTGAACTCAACTCTTGTCTAGAGTTGTTGAGTTATTCTTTATGAGAAGATTGTTGTATCCTAGAGGAGACAAGTCAAGAAGATTACTACTGGATCGGTGAAATGATTTGCTGCAGTGGGCTTGAATCTCCTTAAAGAGAGTGAGATATCCGCACCTCATCCGAAGAAGAAGAAGATAACTTTTGATTTTTCTTCACTTGTAATTTTGCAGTTGTAAAATTTTTTGTAATTTCATCAATAGTTAATATGAGACCTGAAGAATTTCGAGAGTCAATCAATGTTTGGAGTTGTTAATTACTATGATTTATATTATTTTTACCATAGGAATTGTCAAATATTTAGAAAAGTATTTTAAGTTATTAATTATTTTCATTTATAATATTTTAATATGATTTAGTTAAGATAAATAAATTAAAACAAAGAGAAATACAAAATTTCATGAAGTGGACCCCTGTTCTAAGCAGGCATGTCGACAGAGTGGAGTGCTCCACTCCCACTTCTTATATAGAAAGAATAATTAAATATTTTGTTTTTTATTTTCTTTATTTCTTGTTCCTTTTCTAACTTTTTATTTTTTCTTTTTTTCCCTTAAAAAAATTCTATTGATATAGTAACATTCGTACGTTTGTAATTTGACTACTCTTTTTGTCTCGTGAAGAATAAGCAACGAACCACCACCCTTCCCTAAGGTGGCTCTACCTAGGAGCAGGCACAAATAACATAAGTTGCTTGAATTCTTAAAAATTATTGTCGCCTCGTGTTGAATCCTTTAAAAATACATTATCTTTTAAGAATCGGGCACGTACCGCGACATCTTTGAGGAGTTCGAGTAACATAGCAAATAACTGAGCAGGCAGAGAGCAAATGCAATAC
>NW_025825202.1:0-1423 GCF_002878395.1 Capsicum annuum | reverse complement strand
TTTTTATTTTTAATTTGTCTCAACCCTTAATTTCTTCCTTTTTTCCTCTCAACTTTTTTTTTAATATTATTTTTATTTTTTATTTTTTCTTTCCTCTTTTTTTTTGTTCTTCTTAGTTTTTTCTCAACCTTTAATTTTTTTCTTTACACCTCTCAACGTCTACTTTATATATATAAAAAAAATTCTTTGATTTTTATTTTTATTTTTAAATTTTTCTCGACCTTTATTTTTTTAATTATTTTTATCAACCTTTATTTTTTTCCTATTCTATCTCAACTTATACATTTTCTTTGATTTTTGTTTTTTTAATATTCTTCTTCATTTTCTTCTTTTCCGCAATTTTTATAGTTTTTGTTTTTTTCTTTGATTTCTTCCATTCAAGTTACATTTCATGAGCAAAAGTTGACACTATCACATTATAAAGGCAAGACATGACTTTCAAACAACAAGTTACGTTTCATGGGCCAGAGTTGACACTACTACATTGTAGAGGCAAGACTTCTGACTTTCAAACAACAAGTTATGTTTCATGGGTAAGAGTTGACACTACCACATTGTATTTTGATTTATGAGATGTTTTATAACTTTTACCTTTGAGGCAAGGCTTAGCTCAGGGACTTTCAAACAATAAATTATGCCCCACGAGCAAGAGTTGACTCTACCACGTTATATTTTCATTTATGAGATGTTCTACAACTATTGCCTTAGAGACAATACTTAGCTCAAGGATTTTCAAACAACAAATAGCTCAAGGATTTTCAAACAACAAATTATGCCCCACGGGCAAGAGTTGACTCTAGCATATTATGTTTTCATTTATGATATTTCTACGACTATTGCATTAGAGGCAAGAATTGGCGCAAGTACTTTCAAACTAAAAATTACGCCCCAAGGGTAAGAGTTAACTCTACCACGTTATATTTTCATTTATGAGATGTTCTACAACTATTGTCTTAGAGGCAAGACTTGACTCAAGGACTTTCAAACTACAAATTATGCCGCACGAGCAAGAGTTGACTCTACCACATTATGTTTTCATTTATGAAATGTTCTGCAACTATTGTCTTAGAGGCAAGATTTAGCTCAAGGATTTTTAAACTACAAATTATGTCACACGAGCAAGATTTAACTCTACCACGTTATATTTTCATGCCCTTAAATTTGCTTTGACGTAAAAAAAAAAATTACTTTGCGGATTATCCAATTTTTTATTTATTAGCAAAATAAAATGAAAGTTGAGAAAAAATAAAAAAACGATCATACAAAATAGAGAAATAAAAAAAATTGAGAAAAAAATAAAGATTAAAAAAAAAGCGAGGAAAAATAAAAATAAAGTTTGAGAAAAAAAAAGGCAAAAAAAGAGAAATGATAAAGACTCGAAGTGCCCTCTATGTGAGACAGAGTTGGAAACAATCGAGCGCCT